>NC_091768.1:7575757-7878787 GCF_029378745.1 Bos indicus | reverse complement strand
ATTCTGGCCTGGAGAATTTCATGGACTGTATAGTGGGGTGGCAAAGAGTCAGACATGACTGGGTGACTTTCACTTTCATTTTTCACATGCGTGTTTCTAAATTCTCAGAAGAGATTGCAAATTTCTAGAGATCAGGGATTCTACATTATTCTCAGCAGTGTTTTACATCTAGTTGATAGTTAATAATGCTTTATATTCAGTGAAGATCCCTGAAATTAGTCATAATTAGTTCTACTTCTTCTTATATGTCTGGATATCCAACTGTAATGATCTTAGAGTGATTTCAGTGATAGTATAATACAGGTAAAACACTAGTAGCTTGAAAACACACATGGTTACTACGTGAGTGATACGTGGTGTATGTGCTTACAGAGGAGCCAGTGGGGCAAAGCTACCATCTGTGGAATTATGACTGAACACCTCTAAGTCATAACTGGATCAGCTTAGAAAAATGCATTTTCTTATCTGAATTCTAACAACTTAGCAGCTCTATGTACTCATATCTAAGCTTTTCATGTCTAGATAGATTAATGGAAAATGGACTATGAAAAACCCGGCTGACAACATTTTATTGATCGGTGCCATTTTATCTTTGTACTTATGGGGATCAACTGAGGTAAAGAATTAATTAAAAACAAATATATCCAAAGATATTCCATAGTTAGCTATTATTCTTTACTTCCAAGTGTTGTCTATTTTTTTCACATTCCATAGAAAAATGAGTGAACTCTGACTACCTGTAAATATCACAGCTTAGTTGTTAGAAAAAAATACTAAAATGTGCATAAGTTAAATCTTTGGGGAAAAGGCAGAGCATAAATATACATGCATATGTCTGGTGTGCCTATCTGTATATTTACATAGAGATAGACAAAAGAACTTAAATAGATTTTCTGGGAATGATTTGAAAATAAGGAATCATGATTTTGACACCTTAGTATTCATAATACCTGAATACTGAATCATACAGTTATATTCGCAATTCATAGGATTCATAAAATTCTAAAAGTAAAAAGTATATTACTCAGTATAACTGCTACATATTTACATGTATACTCCCAAGTGTAGGAACCCTAGTCTTCGTCTGAATTAAAAGAGTACAATTAAGCTTGTTAGATGACTGTTTCTTCTCTGCATTTTGAGTGTTTTTCATAGTCCTCAGATATTTTAGATTCTTAAAATTTCCAGAAGAACTTTAAAACATTGTATTATAAGATAAGATATTAATGTGGGGAATTTAGAGGGCAAATGGGACTCAATGTGAGTTAAGTAATGTGTCTGGAGTTCACTACTGGGATCCCAGCTGTTTACTGCATGGAGAATATGTGAGTGCATGGGTCAGTGAGAAACTCTCCCAAACGGAAGATGCTGCTTATTAATACTGGTCTGCACATTTTTGTTAGACTTTTCCATTTGCTACTCATACCTGTGTCTTCTTCTAAGAAGTGTCTTTGCTTTCCTGGGAGATTCTATCATTGTTTGTGTTCATTTTCTCCCATAAATTGCAAACCCCTTCAAGCTAGAGATCAGTCGTTTTCATTTTGTAGGTATTTGTTTTATGTGTGAATGTTACAGCATCCTAAATAACAGCATTAGGAAGACTTTTCTCTGGAGCAATGGTGGAAATTATCAAAAGGTAAAACAGAATTGAAACATTTTAAAGGAAAAGAAAAAAATGTAAATACACTTGAAGAACAGATTTTACAGTCCTCATAATCATATCAGGATTATATATCACTTATGATCTAACCATTTTGAATATCTAGCAGTGAATGCAGAAAGTCTGATTTTCTAGCAAATGTCTATAATCCTCTTATTGAAGGACCATCTCTACACCAGACTCTCTATTTACAATGTGGAAGCAACAGTCCATTCAAGTCTTTGGGAAGTCTTATAATTTTTCCAGGAGAGAAATCCATGTGTAGGATAAAAGTCTTAGTGGGAATCATTAATATGCATATTTATAGAATTTCAATAAAGGTAAGCATCCCCTGGTACACAGTATTAATTATTAATACTTCAAAATTAATGAAATATTAATATATACAACTGCATACAATAGAATCAAGGAAGGTAGCTGGCTTTATTTAAGCAAGAATCAATAAAGAAAAGGCTCATTTTCCAATGTGGCTAAATGAAGGTTGTACTCTTAAAATCTCTTAGGTATACTGGGGACCATATACAAAGATCAGAAACACAAAGCTCACCAAATGCAGAACAGGCTCACCTGGGCAGAGGGCGATATTACACGGCTTATGATGCGTCTCCGGCCCTTCGCACGGCCTCCCCCCATACTGGGGCGGAGTGCACGACCGCGTTCTGGTTCTCTGGCCTCGACCACAGGTGAATGAGCACAGACTCCACGGAGACCACTCCTCCCAGACTCCATGGACTGCAATAAAGCAAAGAAGCTTCAACAACAGAAACCGAGACGCAAAGTCAAAGATTACTTTTTTAAATACATAACTAAGAAAAAAAAACTCATCAAATAGACAAGTATGAAGGTATTTTAAAAATTCATTTGAATTACTCTTATTTGCCACAAGATGTAAGTTAACTCAAAAATCATTAAAATAATATAAACTTGCATGTACCTTTGTATTTGAACAATTACTTATGTCATATAGTTTATTATTTTTTCTTTAATGGAAATGTACGTCTCTATGTCATGGTAAAACAGTCATGAGTTACTTCACATCTATGTAAAACTAACTAAATTTCTTAGAGTAACCTTCTGGAGTTAAAGCTGAGTTTAAATAGAGAGGGTCAACTTAATTTTTTCAACATTTAAAAAGTTTCAGGATTAATAAATTTGATTAATAAATTTTTTGATGTCAGAGCATTGAAGGTACATATTTTAAACAGACTTCACATTTTATAAAATGTATTTTTGCCATTTAAAATCTGTGGGTGTTTAAAGTCACTGTTTTTTGAATAAGAGGTAAATTTCAAATTTCTATTTATTTGCTAAGAGTCCCCTCTTTCCCTAGGTTTAACATGAGGGGCAAATATGAAGACCTATTTCTAATAGCCAGGAAACCAGAAGACACCTTTCCTCTTCTAATAACTAAATGACACTGGTAATTCTCCTACTAAGTAAAACTTCTTGAAAAAACAAATGATTTAATTAAGATTATGCTTCATATAACTATCAATACATCAGTACTTCAAATATGCCATCATGATGAATTCAAACTTGACTGGAAATACTAACATAATTTGTGTTCCTCCATAATAAACACTTCACATAAATATTGATAACTTTTGCCAAAAGGCCATTAGGGTTAAAAGTTTAGGTCCCTTTCTTGAACTGTCAAATCACCAGTTCCATCCCAGTTTTTAACATTTGGGGCAGTAAGCAGTAGCACTCCATGGATAATACATGTATTATATCCACCCCATGGATAATACAAATCAAAATAAACCAGGCAAAATGTGCTCTTCAGGTCAAAAGTTCTTGTCTTGATATTGAAACTCTATCTTACTCTTGGAAGTCCATGAGCAAATGCTTGATATAACACCTACAGACATGAGTAGGGGGAGTAGAAATTTATACTTAAATAACAACAACAAAAAAAAGATGCTCATTTTCTTTTCAACATTGGTCAGGGCAAGTAGAAGTAACAGAAGAGTTATTCAAGTAAATATAGTACATCTAGAATCTTCTTCACGTATCTGCTGACCAAGTTATTTTAAAGACACAGATACAATACCCTTAATTATAAGGCAGTCTGTTCTATTTATACTATTTGCCCCAACTTGTGAAAATGTGTTCAACTATTGGAAAAATTAGCCAAATTTAGGCAATAGTCAATGAAATATTCTTTAAGATACTGTGAAACTAGCTGGCAAATATATTTCAAACACACTGTATAGAAAAAGAGAGAGAGAAATTAATATGTATTTTTCCCATTTAAGTTTAGGAACACCAAAAATAATTTGTATATATTGGCATAAGAATAAATAGTAAGTTTATATTTAAAGTCTAAGGAAAAAAATATACAAATACCTATATTTACATATGGGAATATATGATTAATTATAGCAAAATATTTTAAAGTAACATATACAAACATTTAGTTATGTAAAATGCATACCTTTAAACAATTTTTGCATTTATGTTTAGTTATCAAGTTTCTCCATTTAAAAAACACCATTTCTCCTTTATTTTCTGTATAAGATGTTAATAGGCTATATAGTATTTTTATTTCTCGTTCTGTTCGTTTTCTCTTCTATCAAACTGCATTGTTCCAAAAGCAGTGAACAATCTCAGAAGAAAAAGCTGCTAAACTGCCAGGTTTTTCTCCAAAATCTTACTGAAATGTTAATTAATCTTGATGACTTAGTTAAATTATGAAGCTAGAATCCTCTGAAAAGTAATCTTACCTCCTACTTTTTAAGTCTTTATTGTTTCATGGTGAAATTTCGTGACTCCTCCACATCATTTTTAAAAAGCAAAAATACTTTTTATTTGAAAAGGACATAAAATTATCAATAATTTTTACGATACTATTGAATTAGGAAATTAGGGCACAATTTTTTTTTTATAAATTTTATACATTCTCTTCATAAGATTTAGGATAAAGGTTAAATATTTTAATTTTAATGGGAATTCATTATATAAACTTTTCTTTTTAGAAAAGTATGAAAAGTGATCTAGTGCATTTGAAAAATATGCCTAGATGCAAATCAAATCAATCTATTTTTATAGTTTCCTCTTTAGATACCAGCTGTAATATTTCTATTTCATCTCTATTCTATCTAGAGATGAAATGAAGAATATACAATATGCAAATTATATTACTACCAGATTTTGAAATAAGTATACAAATTATGTTGTAATTTAGATTGGGATGTATAAGATAACTCTAAGTGAAAGTTTTCTTTTTTTTTCTTAAGAAAATAAATGGATATGAAAATATGACCTTAAAAAAAATTCAAAACCACTCCTTAGCCTAAATAAACATTTATTCTAAAATACTGCAGTACATATAGAGTAGATTAGTAGTTCTCAACCAGCGGCAACATTGCCTCCCCAGGGAACATCTGGGAACATCAGAGACATATTTGGTTGTCACAGCCTCAGGGGAAGAAGGAAGTCTCCTGGCATCTGAAGGGTAGGCGTCAGGGATGCTGCCAGACATCCCTGCACCTTCAGGCCAGCTCCCCACAATAAAGATTTATCCACATCAAAATGTTGATAGTACCAAGGTTTCGGAAACCCTGGAAGAGATCATAAAACTGTAAGTCAGAAAAAAGAAAGAAAGTTGCCCAGTCATATTTGACTCTTTGCTACCTCATGGACTGTAGCCCACCAGGCTCCTCCATCCATGGGATTTTCCAGTCAAGAAATTGGAGTGGGTTGCCAAAACCAGGTCAGTACATAGACAATCTCACATAGCTCTCTAATTTTCTCAATTTACTTTCTGTTTATCTCTAGCATTTTCTTCTCTAAACAATAAAAGTTTCTAAGAAACTATGATGTCAAGGCAAAACTTTTGTAAAAGGCTGGATATTTTAGGATTCATATTAGAAATAACACATTATTATGCAATTTAATTTTAAAAAACTCTTTAAATGTGAATAATATGGGTGAATGGTAACTAATATATAACACTATTGATTAACCTTTAATAGCACAAATAAATATAAGCTCTAGTTCTATCATTCCATACATTTTGTGAAAAGTGACATTTAACATTCAATTTTTCCTTGTGTCATTTTCATTAACTAAATGGCAAATGCACTTCTTTATACACAGGGTGACAAGTAGGTTATTTATTTCTGAGGTAACTTTCTTCTTGGGAATAAGCTATTATTTCAGAAAAAAATATTTACACTATTCCAAGTACTATCTCAGATTTTAAATTCATCTTTTTTTTTTTAGTGTTTTCATTGTATGTTGTATAAAAACATACATATTTACCAGCATGGCAAATAAGTGAACAAAATTTTGAACACAAAATATTTCAAACAAGCACAATCACCATCTGAAATGTATCACAGTTTCCTGTAGTGGGATAATTATTGCACATTCAAAAAATAATAAAGTTGCTAAGTTATTCTTCATGTTTGGAAAATTAAAAAGAAATCAACAAAACTCTTGTCAAGATCTTTGATTCAATATCAGAACTATAACAGTGGTTAGATGATTAAAAGATACAGATTTCTTATCATCCTTACTATTTAGAAAGACAAACCTCTATGTACGTGGAGGTGAAGAGGAACCAATAATTAGTATGTACTTCTTCAGTAGGCATCACAGTAGGAGGTTTAAGAAAATGAGGACAAACTTGACCATCATAGAATATTATTGTTTTCTGGACCTGAGACACAGAGTGAAAGGGAGAACATGCTGGTCCCACGACAGATGGTCTCCATGCCCAGGGAGGGGTGAATCAACATCGTCTGGCAGGAAGATGGAGGTTTTCATTTGCCAACCAGGTGAGTGTTTATGGCTAGTATCTGGAAAGTAAGCTCTGAACAGAGAACTGTGGGGAACTCCTCAGCCCCACTCAGACCTGCACTTAGGGATCTGTTAGCCATTAGATTTTATTCCTGTACATTGAAAGGATCTTGACTCTTCAAAAGGATGCTGACAAGGTAAGTGTATAGGTCAAGTACAACCTAAATTTCTCTTGACAGTTCTCTCCTTGTCCAGTACAGAGCCCTTAATGTAAACACTGTTAAATAGAGGCCAGATTTAAGTACTAGTCCAGACAGTGCACTGTGCACTTAACACACACTCAGCTGAAATCCACTAGCATTTTTCATGAGCTCCTTTTACCTACAAAATTTAGAAATGTTATAATTCCTAAAATGCCCATCTCCTTACTATTTGCTTTTCTGCTCTTGCCTAATGTGTATTAGAGTCCACTTTGCTCTGTGACTCCTGTTTTTGTCTTTTTTTTTTTTTGTCTTCCCCATCCACAACTTCCTTAAGCATTTTTCCCTCACTTTGTAATTTTCATTTGATGTTCCTTCTCATCTAGTCTGATGCTCACTGACTTTTCTTGTTTTTAGTGGAATTATTGCTCTTTTCCTGCCATTCCTCATAGATTTCTGCCCTGTTTATCTTTTTTTTTTAATTGAAGTAGAGTTGATTTACAGTGTTTCAGGTGTGCAGCAAAGTGATTCAGTTATATATGTGTGTTATGTATATATCTATTCTTTTTCCTGTTGTTCTGCTCTGTTTATTTAGTTATTTTTTACTTTTTGTTTTTGGCTGCATAGTGGGGCCTGTGGGATTTTAGTTTGGTGACCAGGCATCAAATCCACTGCCCCCTGCAATGGAAATGTAGAGTCTTAACCATTGGATCACCAGGGAAGTCCCACTGTTTATTTTTTAATTCTACTGCTATGTGCCTTCCAAGCCCCTGACAAAGGGATCTCCCAGCTCACCAAAGCATTCCTTCTTCAGGACTGCTCACCACTTTCTTCCCTTTTTATTTTTACCAGTGTGTCTTTCCTTTTATTGTGATAAAAATATACCAAATGGAAAATTTATCTTCGGATCCTTTCTAAGTATACAATTCAGCAGTATTAAGTATATCCATATTGTTGGGAAACAAGTCTCCAGAAAATTTTCATTCTGCAAATCAAAACTCTGTCCCTATTAAATAACTCCTCCTCCAACTTGTTTTTGAATGGGTTGCCCTTGCCCCTTCTGGGAAATCCGGACTATCCCTGCCCTGGGCCACCCACTTTGTACTTTTCCTTTTAGCAACTGTAGAATCAGCCTTCTCTGGAAGTGGAACTCTCCAGAAGCCTTAAGCACACTTCACCAGATGAAAGGCAGCGCAGTGCCCAGCCCTTTCCTTGTGCCTGTCTCACTCCAGAGGATCTAGATGGGCTGTGAATGCAAGTCCATTGTCAACTGCAGGGAATAATGAGTTTGCATCACCCATCCGTCAGATGGCTGAGCATAAGTATAAACCTGGAGATTCACAGGATTATGTGCTTTGGACTTCTTGAAAGAATCCTGTTGGTACTCATTTTACAGGAAAGTCAGAGTTCTGAGAAGAAGAAATGCTCATAATATGCATATATGCACTGCCTACCAAAAAATGAAGCAACATGGAAAAATTGGATCCTAAGTGGGTAAGCTATTATGCTATAAAGAAGACCATCTTTTTCCATTAGTGACTTTAAGTTTACAAAGCAGAGGATGGCTTTGATGAGGACAGTCACTTGAATAAAATAAACTAACAGAAAGTCCTTTGGTCAGGGGCACTTTTTTTCTGATGGGTTAAATAAGTGGTAGGAAAATAGCTGACTCCCTTAAAGGTTGTATTGCTGCATTAACCACTGCCTAAACAGTGCCTACTGATCACATTCCAGGATGCTGGCAAATTTCACTGTTCATCCAACATTCAATTGGACTTTTTCACCTTTTAAAATAAGACTTTGAACCTTAAATACCATGAGAAACAGATACAGAAATATCAAGCTTATAGTTTCAAGTGGGTAGGGAGTCACTTATATAATTGCTTGACTGCTCTGAAAGCAGAAAGAAGCACATACATAATAAAATTTCACAGCTGAAAACAAATTACACTTATTCACTCTTATTAAAATGTCTATACCCAGTTCATATGAAAATAACACATTGTTCCAAATGCGTAGCATGACACAATTCAATAACATCCACAGTTGTAGTTGCTGCTAACACTACCTGGACAGAGGGCAGTGTTATTGCAAACCCTTGATTCTCTTAATGGGCCGCTGCAGTGTGTCCCGTAAGGTGATACACAAGTTCTGGTTCGCACCTGCGACCCCTGACCACAAGTAACTGAGCATGTGCTCCACTGGGACCACTCTTCCACGCCAGATTCACCTGTGAGCAAGACAACAAACAAACATGAAATACCGTCTTGAATATTCATCTAGTAAGCATTATACCACAGTGACATTATGACATGCAAGGATAATTTCAGTGTAAAAACATGACAGTACATCAAAGCCATACAAAACCATTTCAGAGAAAAAGAAATGTAAATAGAGATCCTATGACACTGATGCAAGGTTCACGTTAGCTATAACCTTGTTAGCAAGACTGTGCTTCACAAATCCACTGGGCCATGGATGCTATGAATGGACCAGTCGGTGTTTTTCAACAAGGAATGAATGATTGTTGGAGCGATTCTTTTCAAACCAGTCTAAGGCTCTGTACTTGCTTGGAAGAGAAAGCAAAATGTATCGCTAAACTTACTCTGGCTTTGATGAGCAGGCATATATTGATGCATCCTTCCCCAATTCTTTGTTGCATAATCTCCTTTCTAATGCTGAATTAGGTAGGGCCCTGGGAGTTTGGGCATATCTAATTTTTATTGTGTTGAACATTGACACTTATTTATAATTTATTCCTAGTTCAATTCCTAGTTTTTCATCCTATAACAGTTATTCATTTGTGATAATGTTTTAAAATGTTCTGCTCACAATTTTCCTTAAAATGAATTTTAATTGAAATAAAGGAAAATTTCTCTATGATTTCTGTTAATTTAACCTGGAACTAGTTTTTACTAAAAACTAGGGTTTTAAAAGTCATTGAATGTCTGAATTCATTAATTTTCTTGGAGTAGGTATCACCCTGAAACTATGTCTCCCTTCTATTATTATCCAAAGTCACGTCCCAAGGAGATGTAAAATCAAGAATTTCTAAGACAATCCCAAGAGCTCCTATTGATAATTATATTCTGGTCATGGTGTTCAGAATAGATTTTTGAAAACTGGTTGGAAAAGTTGTAGTTGCTTTTCTCCAAATACAAAGTCAGGCCATTTACCTACTGGAAGATACTAGTTAAATTTAGACTTTGTTGAACAGTACTTTTCCATCATTTGGCAAAGTGTTTCTGAAAGCTTTGTATCACTGATTATATAAACCAAGGAGCAATTTATATTTTATAGGTTTCACTTAGAATTTGCCTTGGGAATAGAATTCAAAGGATAGAATGTGATAATCCATGTGTCCACCTTCTGTGGAAAGGTTAGTAAATGACTTAGAAATGATTTGCAGTGTAACTCAAGGCAGCTGATCCACAGGCGGGGACTCTAGGACAGAAGGAGATTGGATCAGAATGTAACTCAATGTTCTGATTTCTTCACTGAGAAGTTATTTTTTCCAAGAAAAAGAGAATCAGCTGAAATAAAACGCGCATTTGATAAAGTAGTTCTAGTTACATTCTGTTGTAAGCGTCTTATCTCAAGGCCCAGGACAATTAGGTCACAGACAAGCATGGGTCCACCACCCACACTTTGTATGTAGGAGAAACATTTGTTCTTATATTGGTCTGCATTATGCACCCAGAGGTATAAATAACAGAATGCATTTATAACTGGATGTATGTCATAGGGTACAGTGGTAACTGGGATGACAGTTTATATGAAGTAGGACATCTTTTCAGTGTTGTGATCAATGTTTGTCTTGGTCATACTCTAATCACCACCCTTGATTATTCCAGTATTTTTTGCCTCTACCAATTTATATATTACTAGTCCGTAAAATGTTATTGAATGACATTTGAATAATATTTAAAGCTATGACTAATAGTTTATGCCTTTACATTAAAGAATACTCTATCAAGGTTGAAAATCATTATTTTAGAAACCAAATAATATAACAATGGTTAAAAATATCTACACATGTATATATACATGCATATATATGTATATAGTAATCAAAATTTAAACTTAAATTTGGGGAAAATATAATGAAATTTTTTTTTCTTGTGATAGTTGAACTGGTGTTTATGATAAGACTAAGTGAAGTAGAAATATCATGGTTGAATATTATTAATTAAAAGCCAGAAAACTTTGAACATTGTGAATTCTATAATAAGTAAATGATAAAAGTTATGAATACAATTAGTTCTATTTTTCCACAAAAGCATTGCATTGTTATGATGGCAGGAAAAAATGTTTTAATTTAAGTGAGCAATGAATCAGGATCACAAACTACTTTTAAGTGCATTTTTGTACAAATATTTGAAAGTTTAGGTTGCTTCTGTATGTATGAAGCTACAATGTTGTTGAAAAAGCTAGACAGTGATGCCTAGGTTGGAGGGACTGATAATTATTCTTCAGAATTGGCTAATTCACTCTCTCAAACTGATGGTTCCTTTTGCTGATCGAAACCAAAATAAATAAATGGATAACATATATATGGGCTTTCAAATTACTAATCAAACCTTGCCATTAAAATATTGGTCAACCTATAAAAATGACCTTGTTGTATCTCCATCTATAATTTCAAGTAATACTTCCATGCAGTAGTTACATTTTCCATTCTGCCCATGGCCTCATCCCAGAAGGGCATGAAGGCTGTTCTAGTCTTGGGGCTTTGTGAGAAACACTTTCCAGCAAAATTATTTTATAAAAAATGCACTGATATTAAAATAGTAAAGTATAACACAATGTATACTCTTTTTAATATATGTGTCTTTGGAGAGAGCACAAACTACTATAATTTGGTTCCTTAACTTGTAACTGAAGGCACATTACACATGGTGTAGAAGGACTCAGTATCTACGGAACTTTTAAGGCCCTTTATTCTGACATAAAACATGAAAGGAAACTAGAAAGCACTGCACGTAGAGTCAGAAGACCTGTGTTTGATGGAAATCTAATGCATATTAGCTCTGAGACCTGGAGAAAGTTACTTTATTTTTCTGAATCTCTCAGTCAGATGTGTAACATATCTACCTCAAAACCTATTTGTGAGAATTAAATGAGATAATGTATGAGTGCATTTTAAGCTATAAACAAAAGATTAATATAAAATGTTGCTAGTATGTAAAAATTATGAAATTAGAAATATATTTACAATTTTATTTTTCTGTCTTAAATAACATGCAACGTATTAATGTATTCTCTTTTCTTCACTGGAATAAAAGACTAGTTTCCTAAACATTTTTATAACATCATTTTATAACTATGACGTTAAAAAAGCATCAGTGAGTATAATTAAAATGGCTTAAGCCATTTTGTTGGCATTTAATTTAGATGTCTATATATCTTATCACAGCATTTCATTTCATTCGAACATTGTACATGTATGCCCAAACTAACCTATCTCAATTACCTAATTGACTAAAATGATCGAGTTAGTTTGATAAAGTAATACAACCTTACTAAATATTACTCTTCTAAAAAAATTGCCACTTAATTATTATTTCATAAAAAGGGTTGACTGATCAGACTGGTTGAAGAGGCCAGGTTACTCATTTTGAAAGGAACTCTTAAATTTTAAGGTCTGATAGCTGCTGCTTTGTTTTCCCTCAGGACTAATATACAAATATATTGTATTTTATTATTCAGCTTTACATCTATTTTATTATTCTTTGTTTTTAAATTAATGTTAGCAAATGATTCATTGTTTATATGTAACACTCATTTATTTTGTTTTATAAATAGAAAAGTTTTATTTGGTGAAATAGATGTTTTATAAATAAAAGTTAACTTTCATAAAATTTTATTGTGTGATACTCAGCTGTATTTATTCCAACTACCTAAACATCTAGAGAAAGTATAACTCAAAAAATATTTAAGGGGAAAAAACCCTCTCCGTTTAGCTTTACAACTGTGAGTGTCAAATTATGCATTTTAAAAACTAATAATGCAGTTTTTTAGTCTTTTATCAGTATTATAGTAATTTAAACTTAAAATCAGTCTTATACCTGTATTTATAGTTGCTTATCTTTGGATTAAAATGAAATTAGAAATATATACTAGCTATCAAATCAAGCATTCCATCAATATTTTCAGAAGTTTAATTCTGAAGTTTATTGACATTTCCAACTTATTGTTCACAGCATGGAGAAACAGTTTTAAGGCTCTTCATGTATCTATTTAATAAGCATTTCATCTATTTTACCAAATCATGTGTTACTATATAGTAGATACAAAACAATGCTTGGAAAATAATGAGTAAATTAAAACAGAAATTAGTAATAAATCACTAAGAAAACATAATGTTCCTTGTGATTTGACTTTGCAAAAAGGTTTTTGGCTGAAAACTCTGAATTCTCTTGGTATGTGTCAGGCAAATCCAAAATTTAAGTTTATATAAAAAACTTGTGCTACATTCTTGGAAAATTAAAACTATGGTTCTTCATTTTATTAATAAGTGACCCTAGTTTTAGGAATTTTAGTAAGCCAGTGTCTGCCACTTCTTTTGCAAAAAGTCAAGACACCTCTAATCTTAGAAGGCTGAGTAGTCAGCCCATGCTCTATGCTTTATTTAGAGACAAACACTCCCTAATCTCTGGTCAGTAGTTGAATTGTTGATCCCTGTAAGGGAGAAAAATACATTTAGAAATTTGAAAATTTGCCAAAACCTAGTCATGCACTTTTGCTTTTGCACAATCAAACAGTAAAAACATAAATAAGCTCTTCTTAAACAAGAAGCTGCACAAAAAGCAATCCAGATAAGCAAGCTTTCTTCATTTCTGGATTTGGCTGTAACATGTAGTTTTACAAAGCTAAAAATATGTTTTTAATTGTAGAATTCATTCTAAATGTTATTTCTGTTCTGAGAATTCATTGACCTATTTGCCACTAATATATTCAAGTCTACGACTACTAACCCATTACTAAGAGCACAATTCATTAAGAATATTTGCAGTTTTTAAGCTGTAGATACAAATCCAGTGTTCTGAATAAATATTATCTGAAGAATATATGAACTAAAGGACATATTCATTTTTCAAGAGAATTTCATCAAAATTTCTCTGAATGTTATGTCAAAAGTTGATCATGTACTTGAAACTTCTGTAAAAATAGTAAAACACATCGTCTAGATTGGGACATATAAGACTTTGTGAAGACATAGATAAAACTGTTAGTTTGCAATTTCCTGAAATAAAAGTGATGGCTGAAAATAGTCACAATACAGTTTAGTCATATTTTCATCTAAGAACATTCTACATGCAGTACAAAGAGGTGGAACTATAGCCCACTTATTATGATGAGCCAAAAGAGGAATGTATCTATATTTGGAGGGGATGTATTTAAGAATAATCTGATTTATTTAAAATTAAAATGTTATAAACCAAAAAAGTTATTCTATTGATATTAAATTACTAGGAGTGTTTTACAGCTATGAATAAAGACTGTCAACTTTTTATTATTTAGCTCATATAAGAAAACTCTTCAAATTAAAAATATTAAATTCTAAAAAAATTTCTAATTGCTATACATTTTAACAATCAATTAATAGTTAGATGATGCAAGACATTTGAAAAAAATATTAAACATATTAAACATTAAATTTCATCATCTAAAGTCCTACTTCAAGTTTTAATTCTGAAAAGTCAAAATAATCATTTGTTGATGAAATAACTTTGTTGACTTTCTGTAAAAGTTTAATAATACATTTTAATTAGTTAATTAACATAAGTAATAATATGTAAATCCTAAATGTCTCACGCTGAAAGCAAAATAAATCTTATACATTTTTGTGCACTTTCAATTCACAGCTACTTCATTTATGGACTTTAACTGGTGACAAAAAAAAAAAATGGCTCAAAAAAAATATCAGCTCCAAAAACTGACAAATGTGCAGCAAAAGATTATGAAAACATGCAGTGGTTTCATTAAATTAACAACAATAAATAGAAAAATGTAACTAACGTATTACCAGTTTGTGCCATAAATTTAGCAGCATCAGCTTGTTCCTGAGGGACCCTTTTTTCATGAACAGATCGAGGTCGCTGACTTTTAATTGTATGATCTCCCATCATTCCAAATTCTAAAGACAGAATAAAGGTATATGAAAGCTCGTGTGTAGACATTTCTCACAAATCACATCACTGTCTCATGCAATATGTTCCTACACAGATCTAGAAGTTACTGATTCATTCCATGATTCTAAATTTTCTAGGCTCATCTGCTTGGAATATTTCTAAACTCCAGTCAAAAAAAATCTATAAACAAGAGCAAGATTTCAAGAGACAATAATAACAGTCAGTGAAATGAAACATCGGGTTTTAAGTCAGCTTAATCAACAGAAGTAGTGTATTCTTGTCTGATCATGTTTTGAAGCAATGCATCAGAAAAAATACAACCACAGTGCTAACTTGTTCTTCAGAGAATCCTGACTGCAAAGCGGTTGCTGCTTTGCCGAAGAGTGATCACCCCCACAGGTTTTTTCAGCACTTTCTTGTGGAGTGAGTAATCCTGTAACCTAGCTCACCTACGGCAAACATTCACTTGATGAACTGTTTTTCCAAAGATGAAGTTGACCTTGGTGTCCTCCAAAGCTTATAGAAAATGGTAGCTTAAATAATTCTCATCTTCTCCTGCCTTGTCCCCACATAATTCTTCATTTCTTTTCTAAGCACTTTTAAACGTTATGTTTAAGAATGAGAATGACTCCAGGTTTTTTCATTTAATCCTTTCAATGTACACCTCCTAAGAAAGGAAGAAAAATCTGGGCATAACTCAGAGACAGATGGGGGAGAGAAAAAAATAAGCTGAACAAAAGAATAGATTCCACATAATATATATTTTTAATCTATACGCTTAGAACTCTGTAAGAGTTCCATACTTTTCACTGCTACTATAAAATAATTTTTGTAGCCTTCCAGGCTCCTCTGTCCATGGGATATTCCCAGTCAAGAATACTGGAGTGGGTTGCTATTTCCCCTCACCGTGGGATCTTCCTGACCCAGGGATTGAACTGGCGTCTCCTGCATTGGCAGGCAGATTCTTTACCGCTGAGCCACTAAAAATAATTTTAATAAAAACAAAGCCTCATGAATGGCATGTTTTGTTCTGGCTCACCGGAGTGCAGGTGTTGGGAGGGCATTGCTGAGGGCCAGAGGTCAGTGGTGCTCAATGTTACAAGAAAATTGCTGGGCCTTTAAGACCAGGTCTTTTCTACATGACACAGATGATTGGGTAAAATACGTTCTAATGATTGTGCAGCTCTATTGCTAGAACTAATAATGTCAACATTTAGGAATGGGTAATTTCACCAGCTTATTGTTTTGGCTTTTCCCATCCATCTTTAAATAATCTTCTGCTAAAATACTACGGTGTACTTTGTGCAATTAAGCAGTGCATTTTTGTATGCACAGCTCTGATCTTTTGTGTGAAGAGAAAACATTAGCATGTGTTTTGTCCAGCCTGGCAGCTTTCCTCATAAATATTAAAAGTATGGCACCTGACAGATTGATTTATCAGAAATCCTTGCCAGACACTCTACACAAGTGAACATCCCATGAGAAATTTGAGAAATTTAAATGTGTGTTTTTGTCAGTTTAGATAGAATCCAAGGCAGGAAACTGAAATTTTCATAAAAAGTCAGTTGGTTGAATCTTGTAAAATCCATCACTGTTTCCCATTGCTGCCAATGACCTTTCAGTGCATTTGTTTATGTGCACTGTAGGTTCTGCCTAAATCATGCTTCATTCTACTAATAAGAAGCATCTAATCACATATCATTTAATGATTTTGGAAAGTGACTACTTTGAAAATTTATATCTAGATTCATGCACTACCCAATATTTTAAAATATTATATATAACTGAAATTTCTCTGGATCTGAAATAGCAAAGGAAATGGAGTAGTAATTTTTATTAACAGTATGCTTTACCTTCTGTCCCCTTGAATTTATCATTTAAATTGTGTATGTGAGTGTGTCTTTCACTTAGGGCATCTGAATCAGAGTACAGGTTCACGAAAATAATCTGGAGGCTCGGACACCTACACTAAGGCAGTTTGGGCACCCGGAGAGTGAAGGACAGCGAAAGAAATTATCCCATGCCTACAACATCCTAACTACTAGGTAACTTTACTACCTGCTTTAGAAAAGGCAATTCTTCAACTCAGTGGCAGTATGATAATAGCCTGCAATTTGTTTTCTAAGGAAAAACAGTTTACTGTACAGGGACAATGATGCTGAAATTTAGGAGTCTGAGGATATAAGCTGACACTGCTGAGATCATTTTAAAAGTATCATATTCAATTTTTAATAATTCTGAAGTTTAAACATGAGTTTACTTATTTTTTTAAAATAGGCATTAGTTATTTCAGTGAATATGTCATATTATTAGCTGGAATGTAATTGAAGTCTCCTGAATATATTTATATTACAAATTAGATTTCTATATTCTTCAATCTAGTCACTTCTACTTATTAATCACCAATGTTATAAAATATTAGTGCTGATGCCTTATCATGGGTCATAGTATTTTAAAAAGTCTTCAATCATATATGGACATTATTACATAATTTTTATACAACCAAAACTTTAAATGAAATTTTTATTATTGCCATCAAAACAACTTATCTAAAATTACTTTAAAAATTAAAACTATTAAGAAGTATTGATGTAACCAAATTCCTTATAAGACAGATGACATGTTAGCCATTTATTTATTTTTCTCAGATGGAAAAGCAACACTATGGTGGTATTTTTTTTAATGTTCTAGACTGACTGTTTCAGACCTAAAATAATCCCAATTTGTAAGTGACATATGTAAACTCTTATCTAATTAAATGACTTTCTCTTGCTAATGTTTATGTGCCAAGTGTTTGGAAAAAAATAAACATCTTTGTTTAAGTGTTATTATCAATGGTGAGGTTTAACAACAAACGTTATGGCTCCATCCATATCTCACAATGGGATACTTTCAAATATCGGTATTCTCTTTCAAGATGATATTATCTTCTTGACTTCTTATGAAAATAAAGGCCAATTAAATCATCCAAACTTTAAAAATAACAAGCTATTATGTTTGCTATTATTCTCTTACTTGGTGAGTATGAGAGAAGGTAAACCTTTAGAGTGTTATACTTTCTGAATAAGTAAGTTCTTCATGATTGTTGATCCATATTCAAATGATTCAAAGATCATATACTACATTAGTTACATGAGAAAATAGCATAGCCAAATAAAAAGATGATCTGCTTTGGTGAAAGCAATGAAAAGCAAGTTATGGAATCAGATGAAGTCATGTATAGCATAATATTGTGTATATACATATGGTATATGGCTTATGAAAATACAGGGTTATTTCCTGTATCTTTATACTGATACTATCAATGAAGGGGTCAATAAACAACTGTGTTCATGTATAAAACTCATATGGCTTCCATGTTTAGGCACATTTTCTCATACAAACTCTTTCGCTGCACTTCAAAAAAAAGCAGTAGCCTCTGGAAGTTAGATACAAATTTGTTGCTTTAAATATAGTTTTATGTCTTTTATTCCCCCACCCAGGACTTATAAGTAGATGACTAAGAAACAAATACACTCGTAAACTGACTCTTGGTGTTCAATTTTCAGTTATGAATTTTTTTCTGGAAATCAAGGGTTATAATAAAGTGAAATCATCAATAAGTTAACACACACATAATTCATTATTTTACCATGTGTTTATTCTTCAATGTATGGACAAGTAGAACATCGGATTATTTGATAACAGTTGTTACTGCCATCTAGCTTGCAATATAAATATTAACTTCACATTGTCAGATAGCTTTCGCTCACCTTTCCACAGAAACTATTCTAGCTCACTACTGCTTCTCAAGAAACTCTCAAAGTTATGCTGTACTTTTATGCTACACCCCATTGCACGACTTTTGGTCATGAAAATGGTCAGGCCAATACACCCTTTCTCTTAATTTCCTCACCTGAAACATCTTTTTCTCCAGGCATGCCTGCAACAAAGCCACTGCAAGTCCCACCCCCAATGGCACCACCACCATGAACTAACCAACCAATCAGCATCAGCTTCCATATGCCTTAGCTTCTGTCTGTTTTATGTCAATAATGGATTTTCAATTATTAGATTAGGTGCCTTATTCCCCCAACTAGATTATAAACTTCTATGAGAAGGAAGTACACCTTATGAGATTTAAAACCACCTCCTGCTTTGCATAGCTAGGGTTCAATATTTATTCTATAAATAAATTTTATTCTATGAATTGCTTCTTCAAAATGCAAATTTTTAGATGCTGAGAATCATTTCTCTAATATTCTTTGGTGAACAGTTCAATGGGTAAAAAATAAAATTCTTATAAAGTACTTAAATGTTAGGTATGCATGATTATGACGGTCAACATTTCTTTTGTCAACAGCATTTACTATATATTTTAATGTATAAATATACTCAAGTTATGAAAATAATTAAAGTACTATTTTATTTAGGATTTAAATCTCAGTGTCCTAAAACAAAGCTTAATGTTTTAAAATACCACTTAATTTTTGTCAATTATTTACTATGTTAAGTATTAAAATTACAAAGATAAGTAAGAAATAGTCTCTGATACTTTCACACCCAAGAAAAGCCACTAAACATGGCCTGAGCCTTTCAAGTACATAAATTACTTATCTTAATTGAAGTAATTAGCTACACTTACATGTTATTGAATTTATTATTTTTACACTTATTGGAAATAGAGTTGGCAGAGTTCTTTTTCATGCAAATTCTTTTGTGTGCATAAGATTGCTTGGAGTTCTCTAGGTAGTGACAAGGAGCCAGATTATCAGTCATTATAATATCCTTCTGTTTTCTGAGATTTTTTTAAAAAACATTTAATGTGATTAGACTTAAAAATTGAATTCTCTCCCTCACCAAGTATTTGTTGAGTGCTTGTACAAGCAGGTGATTTATGGAAACAAATAGATGATTGAGGAAAAGACTATTATCTTTTGTAGTCTGTATCATCAAAGACATTTCTAGAACTTACATGAACCATTGGAAACAAGGAATTTTAAGATTAGGCATCATTAGTTGAAATTCTAAAGGACACCGGTTACGAAAAACCTTTTACTGTTAGTTATAAATGTTGTTGTTCAGTCACTCAGTCGAGTCCTATTGTGTGCAACCCTTTGGACTGTATAGCCCGAGAGGGTCCTCTGACCATAGGATTTTTCAGGTAAGAATACTCCTGTGGATTGCTACTTCCTCCTCCAGGGGATCTTTCTGACCCAAGGATTGAATCCATATCTCCTGCCTCTCCTACACTGCAGGAGTCATCACTGAGTCAGTGAGTCATCACTCAGTCATCACTGAGTCATCGGGGAAGCCCCAATTTTAAACATACTAATACTTTAATTTCCCCAAAGAACCAAACAGGAATAGACTAAGTGAATAAATGACAATTTCCAAAGAATTAATTCAAGAATGACCATTACATAATAAATATCAGGAAATATTTAAGTAAAATACATTTTTAGAGGATCACAAAATTAACGCTAATGTCTAAAATAAATTAATTTCTATTAAGAAACACTAGAAATCTGAGCAATCCATTATTAAAAATTAAAAGATTACTTGATATCCTTTCCTTCAAATTACTTCTTGGTTTCATTGCCATAATCAGATACTTGGTTATAGGAACCAAGATGCTGTTTATTATAAAAATAGAATCTTGCTTTTGAAAATACTACCACAGAAATGATACTTTTCAACATTGGCCATTTCTCTGTTAAGTAAATGGGTGATTTTACAGCACTTCTAAATTGGATAAAAGATAGTATAATCAAAGGGTATGCTGTTAGTATGTCCATAGAAAAACTAAAAATGATCAGGTGTTTTAAGTTTTTAAATTACAAAACCCAAACTATTTTATAGAAACAATTGTCAAATATATTTAGTATCGATACTCTTAGACAACAATGATATATTTTAATTTACTGTATTTCCAAATACAAGCTTTGAAAAATAATTACATATAATAATAGATTTTTTAAATCTCTTCTCAAACATGTATTCAAAAATTATATTATAAAGCATCTTATCTAGAATGATTCCAGGACATTTGGGGTATAAACCTTTGCATCATTATTTTTATACTAACTCTGACTTCTGGGAAATGTTAGTAAATTGGGTACACAATTCCATGTAAGAAATCATCAATGTCGGAATTATTTGTTAATATTTAGTTAGTATATATTATCCAATTGCATTTTATGATCTCATCTCTTTCTAAGATAAGTTGAATTTTTATAAACTATCAGGAGTGATTTGCTTGAAAAATATTTGTTGGAGATGAGTAAAATAAATATAGTGTGTGTGTTAGTTGCTCAGCTGTGTTTGACTCTTTGTGACTCCATTGACTGTAGCCTGCCAGGCTCCTCCATCCACAGGGTTTTCCAGGCAAGAATCCTGGAGTGGACTGCCATTTCCCTCTCCAGTGGGATCTTCCCGATCCAGGGATAGAATCCGGGTCTCCCGCATTGCAGGGAGACTCTTTACCATCTGAGCCATAGTAAGGCTTAAAATAAATATAGAAACACATAAATAATAAAAGCAATTCTACTTCCAATATCAAACTAGTAGTATTCATCTCTTCTTGTTGACCTGCATCAGAATTTAACATTTTAGCACAGCAGTGGCAAAATAAGATGCTATGCTGTGAGTTCCAGCACCTTTGTAGGGAACTAAACCCCTCATATGGTAAAATGAATCTTATTGCTAATGTGACCCAATAAGATCTTAGGGAATCTGAATGAAAAGAAAGTGAACTGGGCTGTCCCTGGATGAACCATTTCTGTATTTTCCTAACAATAACAGGGCTGACTGGCTTTCTGCCAACCTCTCTGACATGACAGGGAATCAGGCACACAGAAAGCCTTTTTCGGGCCTTATGAAGAACCCTGGAAAGTATCTCTATCTAATAAAACGAGAAACTCTTGTAGGATTTTAGAGGCAATGAGTGAGAAATCATGGTTTGATTTGCATTTAGGTAGATTATGGTAACTGAAGAATGGAGAGCAGACTGTAGGGAAAAAGAATTAGAGGCAGCATAAACTATGAAGAGTGGCTGCAATTGTCCACATACAACCATCTGTGATTGGGCAGAGGGTCAGGTTCGACGGACAGGTTTCTGGCAGCTCCTAAGGGTAGAGGAGCAGATAGATGGGGTACCCCCATTAGATAAGAACCAGAAGGACACACAGAACGCTGGCCAGCCCCAGCTTACTGCAGGCTGAGTACATCTTTGGGGTCCAAATCATCGGCAATTAGAGTGCATTTCAATGCTCCAAAAGCTTACAGGAAAAGTGTTTTATAGAAAAGTTTATGTTTATAAAAGTCACACATTTTAGTATAATATTTTTGATAGATGCTACCTTTATGTACATACTTATATATTATACATATTATATAATCTATATATTATGTATTTGTTTAAAATGTTTAAGAACCTTTAAGATTTTTTTATGGTTTTTCTTTTTTTTAAATTTTATTTTATTTAACTTTACAATATTGTATTGGTTTTGCCATATATCAAAATGAATCTGCCACAGGTATACATGTGTTCCCCATCCTGAACCTTCCTCCCTCCTCCCTTTTATGATTTTTTAATTAAAGCTCATATCCATTTGGGACTTATCAACTTGCTGAAGTTCAATCTCATTTACTATGACAATATACGTGCATGTGTGATCAGTCGCTTCAGTCGTGTCCGACTCTTTGCCACCCTATGGACTACAGCCTGCCAGGCTCGTCTGTCCACAGGATTCTCCAGGGAAGATTATTGGAGTAGGTTGTCATTCCCTCCCCCAGGGGATCTTCCCAACTGAGGTATCCAACCACCGAGTCTCCTGCGTCTCCTGCACTGTGGGAGGGTTCTTTACTGCTGAGCTACCAGGGAAGCCCACTCTAACAGTAGAGCACAGAATAGTTTAACTGAAAGAAATATCACCCTATGCATATTTACTGAAAGAAATAATTTAATAAGATACTCCATGAAAAGAATTAGTGCATTCAACATTACAACTGAAAGTTAAAAGATTAGGTAAGTGGTTGTTTGACCAAAACAGTTCAATATATATACATAGTGGGTATTCCATGAAATGACTGTTTTTTTTTTTTTTTCATAAGCACTGATAATTCAGAAACATCTTTATTGCACTTAATTACATTCACTTGATTCACATGATCTCAAGGTTGTATCTGGAAGTAAGAAAAGAGCATTTCCTCTGACATTTACACTTTTTGACCTATTTTGTTCCTACATAATCTATTTTTTAAGTAAATAGTTCTATTCACGTTTTACCATTTATCTACTGCTATAGTTCTACATTTTATTACATTTTAGTTTAAAGCATTATTGTATACATAGTTACCGAAATAATAAAACTGACTTATTTAATGAAAATGATTAAGATGTACATAGAGTGTTTATAATTATTTCTAAAAATAATATAATACTATCTTTACTAATCCCTTAACACAGCTTATTTTTAAGGGATATGTGAACACATGTGAATGATATTTTCAGAATTTTTCTAGGATAAAAACTATCCTTATAATCAATTAACATATATTCAAACTTGTTTCCATAGGTTGTCCTTATCAGTATTGAAGCCCAAGAGGCATTCAAAAAGAGAACTAAAAACAATTTGCAGCATCAAAGAAGTGCTTCATATACTTCCAGAGAAGGAAGACCACTGAAACTCAGGTGGAAGCTGCAACTTAATGTCGCAGTGGACAAGTGAATGGTCAACCAGCAGAAGCAGCTTCTGTTAAGCATCACACCTGAGCTTTTCTTAACCTGCTTCCTCCTCTTGCAAAAGGGGATTCTAGAACAGGTTTCTGAGGTCTTCTGAAGCACTAAAACTGCATCATTTTCTCAGGTCAAAAGTTGGCAAATGGACCTGTGGGCCATCTCTCAGCAGACCCAGAGGCCTAGAGGCTGTGCCAAGTTTGCCTGGGGTGCTCAGAAAAAACAGGCCCCAGAGTCTAAGGAAAACATGGAGCTGTAGCTGCTTCTATACCTTTGCTCAAGTCACTCAGTGTGGAATGGAGACAAGCCTGGGGCCTGGAATGCTTTGCTGCAATGCTACACCTGGATGCACCTCTCTTGGGTAACAAAACACAAAGAAACTGTATGGGACTAAAAGTAACTGTGTGCATGCACATTTAAGGCAAATTCTGGACCCCAAAGATACAAAGAGGTGGAAAAACCCAACTGCCACTTTTGAAGAGACTGGAGCAAAAACCAGGTATCAGAAGCAAAAACAGGGTACCATATATGCCCCTGCACTCAGCAGCACCTAAGGGGTGGGCAAAGCACCTAAGCCCCTCTGTGGGTGGACTCCTCTACACACCCCTTCCCTCACCCCATATAAGGAAAAAGCTGACTCCCCGACCCGCCTTCTGAGCAAGCAGGGAAACTGTTGTTTCTTTTCCCAACCCTCTGACTCAGCAGGGGCCCCCATAAAGTTTGCCTGAATTTCTTGTCTGGCCTCTAACAAATTCCTTTAAGGAAGTCAAAAATCCTGGACTGTAACAGAACAGGTCCCTGGGTGAATGAGGTTCAATGGCTCAGTCTTATCTGACTATTTGCAACCCCATGGACTCCAGGACACCAGGCTTCTCTCTTCCTCACCATCTCCCAGAGTTTGCTGAAATTCATGTAAATCAAGTCGGTAAAGCCATTCAACCATCTCATCCTCTGTTGTCCCCTTCTCCTGAATTCAATCTTTCCCAACGTCAGGGACTTTTCTTTTTTTTTTTCTCATTAAACTTTTTTAATGGGTCTCAAATTCTGTGACAGGTTTTTGGTCAAGTTGTTTTCATTAAAAAGTACTGATTTTAAAAATAACTTAAACTGCCACACACAAAACATATGGTCCACAAAAACATTCTCCTTTCCTTCTGAAGGTTTTACGATGCATTGTTATCATTAATCAGTCTTTTACTCTTAAACTTAAATGGCCAATTGAGACAAACAGTTCTGAGACCGTTCTTCCACCACTGATTAAGACTGGGGTGGCAGGTATTGGGGATAATACTCATTTAGCCTTCTGAGCTTTCTGGGCAGACTTGGTGACCTTGCCAGCTTCAGCTGCCTTCTTGTCCACTGCTTTGATGACACCCACAGCGACTGTCTGTCTCATGTCATGCACAGCAAAACGGCCCAGGGGAGGATAATCAGAGAAGCTCTCGACACACACGAGCTTGCCAGGAACCATATCAACGATGGCAGTATCACCAGATTTCAAGAAATCAGGGCCATCTTCCAGCTTTTTCCCAAAACGACGATCAATCTTCTCCTTCAGCTCAGCAAATTTGCAAGCAATGTGAGCTGTGTGACAATCCAGCACAGGTGCATATCCAGCACTGATTTGGCCTGGATGGTTCAAAATAATCACCTGAGCTGTGAAGCCAGCAGCTTCCATAGGTGGGTCATTTTTGCTGTCACCAGCCACACTGCCATGGTGGACATCTTCCATAGACACGTTCTCGACATTAAAGCCCACCTTGTCCCCAGGAAGGGCTTCACTCAATGCTTCATGGTGCATTTCTACAGACTTCACTTCAGTTGTTACATTGACGGGAGCAAAGATGACCACCATGCCAGGTTTGAGAACACCAGTCTCCACACGACCCACAGGGACAGTACCAATACCACCAATTTTATAGACATCCTGGAGAGGCAAACGCAAGGGTTTGTCAGTTGGGCGAGTTGGTGGCAGGATGCAATCCAGAGCTTCAAGCAGGGGGGTTCCACTGGCATTGCCGTCCTTACGGGGACTTTCCATCCCTTGAACCATGGCATGTTAGCACTTGGCTCCAGCATGTTGTCACCATTCCAGCCAGAAATTGGCACAAATGCTACTGTGTTGGGGTTGTAGCCAATTTTCTTAATGTAGGTGCTGACTTCCTTAACAATTTCCTCATATCTCTTCTGGCTATAGGGTGGCTCAGTGGAATCCATTTTGTTAACGCCATCAATAGTTGTTTCACACCCAGGGTGGAAGCCAGAAGGGCATGCTCACGGGTCTGCCCGTTCTTGGAGATGCCGGCTTCAAATTTACCAACACCAGCAGCAACAATCAGGACAGCACAGTCAGCCTGGGATGTGCCTGTAATCATGTTTTTGATGAAGTCTCTGTGTCCTGGGGCATCAATGATGGTAACATAGTACTTGCTGGTCTCAAATTTCCACCAGGAGATATCAATGGTGATACCACGCTCACATTCAGCTTGAAGTTTGCCCAAGACCCAGGCATATTTGAAGGAGCCCTTTCCCAGCTCAGCAGCCTCCTTCTCGAACTTCTCAATTGTTCTCTTGTCGATCCCGCCACATTTGTAGATCAGATGGCCAGTCGTGGTAGACCTCCCTGAATCTATGTGCCCAATGACAACGATGTTGATGTGGGTCTTCTCCTTTCCCATTTTGGCTTAGGTTTAATGGTGGTTTTCACGACACCTGTGTCCTGGTGGCAAACCCATTGCGAAAAAGCAGGACTTTTCTAATTAGTCAATTCTTTGCATAAGGTGACCAAAGTATTGAAGCTTCAGCTTCAGCATCAGTTCTTCCAGTGAAGATTCAGGACTGATTTCCTTTAGGATGGACTGGTTGGATCTCCTTGCAGTCCAAGGGACTCTCACGAGTCTTCTCCAATACCACAGTTCAAAAGCATCAATTCTTTGGCACTCAGCTTTCTTTATGGTCCAACTCTCACATCCATACATGACTACTGGAAAAACCATAGCCTTGACTAGACAGACCACTGTTGGCAAAGTAGTATCTCTGCTTTTTAATATGCTGTCTAGGTTGGTCATAGATTTTCTTCCAAGAAGCAAGCATCTTTTAATTTCATGGCTGCAATCACCATCTGCAGTGATTTTGGAGCCCAAGAAAATAAAGTCTGTCACTGTTTCCATTGTTTCTCATCTATTTGCCATGAGGGGATGGGACTGGATGCCATGATCTTAGTTTTCTGAATGTTGAGTTTTAAGCCAACTTTTTCACCTGCCCCTTTCACTTTTATCAAGAGGCTGTTTAGTTCTTCTTCACTTTATGCCATAAGGGTGGTGTCATCTGCATATCTGAGGTTATTGATATTTCTCCCAGCAATCTTGATTCCAGCTTGTGCTTCTTCCAGTCCAGCATTTCTCATGATGTACCCTGTATATAAGTTAAATAAGCAGGGTGACAATATATAGCCTTGATGTACTCCTTTCCTTATTTGGAACCAGTCTTTTGTTTCATGTCCAGTTCTAACAGCTGCTTCTTGATCTGCATACAGTTTTCTCAAGAGGCAGATCAGATGGTCTGGTATTCCCATCTCTTTCAGAATTTTCCACAATTTATTGTGATCCACAGAGTCAAAGGCTTTGGCATAGTCAACAAAGCAGAAATAGATGTTTCTTTGGAACTCTCTTGCTTTTTCGATGATCCAGCAGATGTTGGCAATTTGGTTCCTGGTCTCTGGTTGTTGGTCTCTGGTTCCTCTGCCTTTTCTAAAACCAGCTTGAACATCTGGAAGTTCATGGTTCATGTATTGTTGAAGCCTGGCTTGGAGAATTTTGAGCATTACTTTGCTACCTTGTGAGATGAGTGCAATTGTGCAGTAGTTTGAGCGTTCTTTGGCATTGCCTTTCTTTGTGATTGGAATGAAAACTGACCTTTTCCAGTCCCGTGACCACTGTTGAGTTTTCCAAATTTGCTGGCATATTGAGTGCAGCACTTTCACAGCATCATCTTTCAGGATTTGGAATAGCTCCACTGGAATTCCATCACCTCCACTAGCTTTGTTCGTAGTGATGCTTCCTAAGGCCCACTTGACTTTGCAAAGAAGTCTGGCTCTAGGTGAGTGATCACACCATCATGATTATCTGGGTCGTGAAGATCTTTTTTCTATAGTTCTTCTGTGTATTCTTAGCACCTCTTCTTAATATCTTCTGCTTCTGTTAGCGCCATACCATTTCTGTACTTTTTTGTGCTCATCTTTACATGAAATGTTCCCTTGGTATCTCTCATTTTCTTGAAGTGATCTCTAGTCTTTCCCATTCTATTGTTTTCCTCTATTTCTTTGCATTGATCACTGAGGAAGGCTCTCTTCTCTCTCCTTGCTATTTTTTGGAACTCTGCATTCAAATGGGTATATAGTTCCTTTTGTCCTTTGCCTTTCACTTCTTTTCTTTTCACAGCTATTTGTAGGCCTCCTCAGACAACCATTTTTCTTTTTTGCCTTTCTTTTTCTTATGGATGGTCTTGATCACTGCCTCCTGTACAATGCCACAAACCTCTGTCCATAGTTCTTTAGGCACACTCTGTCTATCAGATCTAATCCCTTGAATCTATTTCTCACTTCCACTGTATAATCATTAAGGGATTTGGTTTAGGTCATACCTGAATTGGTCCAGTGGTTTTCCCTAATTTCTTCATTTAAGTCTGAATTTTGCAATAAGCAGTTCATGATCTGAGCCAAGTCAGCTTCCAGTCTTGTTTTTTCTGACTGTACAGCTTCTCCATCTTTGGCTGCAAATGATATAATCAACCTGATTTTGGTATTGACCATCTGATGATGTCCATGTGTAGAGTCATCTCTTGTGTTGTTGGAAGAGGTGTTTGCTATGTGCAGTGTGTTCTCTTGGCAAAACTCTGTTACCCTTTGCCCTGATTCATTCTGTACTCCAAGGTCAAACTTGCTAGTTTCTCCAGGTATCTCTTGACTTCCTACTTTTGTACTCCAGTGCCCTAGGATGAACAGGACATCTTTTTTGGTGTTAGTTCTAGAAGGTCTTCTAGTTCTTCATAGAACCTTTCAACTTCAGTTTCTTCGGCATTAGTAGTTGGGGCATAGACTTGGATTACTGTGATACTGAATGGTCTGCCTTGGAATCAAACAGAGATCATTCTGTCGTTTTGGAGATTGCACCGAAGTATTGCATTTCAGACTCTTTTGCTGACTATGATGGCTACTCCTTTTCTTCTAAAGGCTTCTTGCCCACAGAGGTAGATATAATGGTCATCTGAATTAAACTCACCCATTCCACTCCATTTTAGTTCACTGATACCTAAAGTGTCAATGTTCACTCTTGCCATCTCCTGTTCGACCACCTCCAACTTACCTTGACTCATGGACCTAACATTCCAGGTTCCTATGCAATATTGTTCTTTACAGCATCAGACTTTACTTCCATCTTCAGTCACATCCACAACTGGGCTCTGTTCTTGCTTTGACTCAGCCCCTTCCTTCTTTCTGGAGCTATTTCTCCACTCTTCTCCAGTAGCATATTGGGCACCTACTGTCCTGGGGAGTTCATCTTTCCATTTGATAACTTTTTGCCTTTTCATACTGTCCACAGTGTTCTTAAAGAAAGAATACTTAAATGGTTTGCCATTCCCTTCTCCAGTGGACCACATTTTGTCAGAACTCTCCACCATGACCCATCCATCTTGGGTGGCCTTATACAGTGAGGCTCATGGTTTCATTGAGTTAGACAAGGCTGTGATCCAAGTGATCAGTTTGGTTAATTTTCTGTAACTGCGGTTTCCATTCATCTGCCCTTTGATGGATAAGTATAAGAGACTTGTGGAAGCTTCCTGATAGGAGGTACTGGCTGTGGGGGAATCTGGGTCTTGCTCTGATGAGCAGGGCCATGCTCAATAAATCTTTAATCCAATTTTCTGTTGATGGGTGGGGCTGTGTTCCCTTCTTGTAGTTTGGCCTCAGGCCAAACTATGGTAGAGGTAATGGTGGTAATGGCAGCTCCTTCGAAAGGACTTAGACCAGGACTGTTGTATTAAGTACCCCTGACCCCACAGTATCCCACTGTTGACCCACACCTCTGCCACAGACTCCTGGATGCTCACAGGCAAGTCTGGCTCAGTCTCTTGTGGGGTCACTGCTCCTTTCTCCTGGGTCCTGGTGCACACAAGGTTTTGTTTGTGCTCTCCAAGATTCTGCTTCCCCAGTCCTGCACGTGGAGAAGGCAATGGCATCCCACTCCAGTACTCTTGCCTGGAGAATCCCACGGATGGAGGAGCCTGTTGGGTTGCTGTCTATGGGGTCGCACAGAGTCGGACTCGACTTAGCAGCAGCAGCAGCAGTCCTGTAGGACTTCTGTAATCAAATCCCATTGGCCTTCAAAGTCAAATTCCCTGGGGGTTCTCAGTCCCTTTGCCAGATCCCCAGGTTGGGAAATCTGTTGTGGGCCCTAGAACTTTCACAACAGTGTGAGAACTTCTCTGGTACAATTGTTCTTCAGTTTGTGGGTCATCTGCTTGGTCACTCTAAAGTGGGGCTAATGGCAACCTCCTCCAGGAGGACTTAGGCCACACGCCACACCTCCCAGGTCTGCTGCAGCCAGAGCCCCTGTCCCTGTGGCAGGCCACTGCTGACCTGTGCCTCCACAGGAGACACTCAAAGGCAGGTCTGGCTCAGTCTCTTAGGGGGTCCCTGGGTCCTGGTGCATACAAGGTTTTGTTGAGCCCTCCAAGTGTCTCTGGTGTGTATGGGGTTTGACTGGATACCTGATTTCACCCCTCCCACAGTCTTGTTGGGGCTTCTCCTTTCTCCCTGGATGAATGTCTGAGCACTAAAGCAAGGTTTACTTTGCATGTGAGGCTTCAGATTATGCAGTTTGGAAAGCTGTAGCCAGCATCCTCATTGGAGAGGGATTTTTTTTTTTTTTTCTTTAGAAGACAATATGTTTTCAAAGGCTTCTGAGCACTAATACATTCCATTCATTTAATAAACATTAAATTTGCACTTATTATAATCCAGTCAGGACTCTAGACACTGGTGATACACAGACATGAACTTAACAGACAAGAATTTGTTTTTGTGAGAGAAAATTTTATAGTTATTCCTAGTATGAGATACAAGGCTTATAAGTCTTACATAAATATTAAATTTATTAGCCAGTCCTTGGACAGCTTTATTATAAGTGGTCAAAAATACATTAGTCAGATTCATAACTTTTAAAATCATTGTTTCATTCATAAACTGCTGCAGATAAAGGGAATTTAAGTAATATTTCATCCGTATCATTTGATGGAGGATGATTAAGAGATCACTGAGATGAAAACTCGACACAAAAGCCAGGTTACCATGTCCAAAATCATGCTGTGGTCTCCTTGGCTTCTCTTCTATTATCCCAGAGCTTTCTTTCCTTTCAATTTTAATTGATTTTGTTATACATGGATCTAGTCTTTATGTGCACTATGCGAAAATGCTTGTTTCCTCATTCCATTCACTATTGTTATATTATACCTCTTAAATGCTTTTATTTTTGTAAACTACCCAAGAAGACATAAATATAGCTTCATTATAGCATGCCTCTCTATTTTCACGGGGTCATACATTTACATTTATGCAGCCATCAAAGGTTTGCTCTCAGAGGAAGGAGCCATAGACACAGTTTTGATGTCACCTCCCCTCCCCAAAATACTTCACAACTCATAGTTCAGGGAGGGAAAATGTTAGATTTTTTTTGGTCTACTATCTCTCAACATACATCTCTCTTCAACCTGAGTAGTGCTTCTCCTTGTCCAATTTTGCTTGATATTAATATTGTTACTGCTGCTTTGTTAACACCTTTGTCTGCTACATCTTTTTCCATATGTTTTCTACTCTTCAGTATCATTTTGCTTTAAGCATATATCTTACATAAAACATGTATAGCTGTATTTTAAAAATCACATTGATCCTCTTCCTTTTAGTAGGAAATAAAATCATCTTAATTTATCATATTTATCATAATACTGGACTTATTTCTTATATCTTAAATTTTTTACTTAGCAAATTTTCTTGTTTTTTCATTTTCCCCCTATTTAATTCTTTTGGATTGATAGCAATTTTCACTGTAATAGTTTTTATTTAGATATCCTTAAATTATTGGTGTTCACCAATTTTATCACATGTACTTAAATAAAGCTTTAAATCTATCAATATCTATAGTTAATTAGTGTTTGTACTCTTTCCCAAACCAAGACAAGAATTTTAATGTGTCATCCATGCTCCTCTGTCTTGATACTCATGTATCATTATTTTCCATATTCATTTTCAAATTATTGTACATCATTCTTCAATAATTAGACTTGACTATTAGTCTCAACTTAATCTAACTCTCATTAGTCTCAACTTAATCTAACTCTCAGTATCAGTTTCTGTGTTGATTTCCTTTCTTAGATTTGCTTAATTCTGTTCAAGTACCTCTTTTAACAGAGAATGGTCTAACATTGACCCATCTGGCTGTCACATTTGAATGCTGGTTTTACTAGACCTAGAAACTTAAGGTCAAGGATTTTTATCTTAGTTCCTGAGGCAGGGATTGAACCCGGACCCTGGAAGTGAAAAGCACCAAATCCTAACCACTGGAGCACCAGGAATTCCCGAGGTTGAGTATCGCTTTTCCTCAGTGAACACTGACGATAACTTGTACACAGAATGCGGGTATCCATTGTCGCCTGTGAGATGTCTACTGGTAAAATGGCACCCCACTCTAGTACTCTCGCCTGGAGAATTCCATGGACAGAGGAGCCTGGTGGGCTACAGTCCACGGGGTCGCAAAGAGTTGGACACGACTAAGACAGTAACACATACAAGAGAATCTGCTTTTCTTTCTGGAAGTTTCTTTGGAGATTTTTCCTTTTATCATTGGAGTTCTGAAATTTTACCAGTGCATGTCTAGATATGGGTCTTTCTCACTCAGCTTACTTGGAACTCTGTTCCCTTTCCATACAAGGACCAGCCCTTTAACTGAGCATACTCAGCAATTCTCTCTTAAGCCAACTTCCCCTTTTCTTGGTTTCTGTCCATATCTGGTGTGGAGGTTTGAAGGTGCTGCAAGCTGCCCTTTGCTTGCATTCCAGCCTCTCTGTATCCCTTAAGAGCATCCTCTGAGAAAACTGAATCCTGACTTCTGACTATTAAAGTTAAGTGCAAACCATATTACTTTCCATGTCATTCTCTGAAGAATTCTCTCTCCTACTTACATAAACCTTTCAAAAGAGTGTCCTCTGATTCTCCACTCTCCCCTCGTCCAATAATGTCAGGCAATCTGACTTCAAGCCTCCTTCCCTGAATGAAACCGCTTTCTGGAAAGGCAATTGCCTCAGAAACTGTCACATTCATCTTGATTCCTCCAGCATTTGACACCCTCCCACTCTGCCCCATCCCACAACTTTTCCTAAAATGTTCATCCCCCTTGGTTTGCAAAGCTGACAATTTGATTTTATTCCTCCTCCTGACTGCTTTGTTTCCTTCACTGCCTTAGTGAATCTTCATCCTCTAAAGCTAAGTCTTCCCCTCAACATTCTCTCCTTGAGAAATTCCACCCATTCCTACAGACTCTGGTATCACTTTTGGAAAAACAACCATCAGTCTCCCACTCCTGTAGGCTGATCTACATCTTGAGGCCACCCACACTATAGTGCCTCCTAGTTATAGTGATACAGTTAGGATATATGAAAACAAGCTTATTACCACCTTGGTGAGAGCTGGTCCTAGACATGCATTCCAAATTTATTTTTAAATAAACGTATGGTGCTCAGGATAAATCATTCATGAATAAATAAAGAGCAAAATAAAATAAAAGTTGACTAGAAATAATGCAGAAAATTTTCTTAGAGTTATCAAAAATTTCTTGATGAACCAGTTTGATTACGTAAAGATAAGCCCTAAGGTGAAATCTGGAAAACTGACAGTGATAAAAGAGAGAGATTAGTTTGCATATTAACAAGTAATAATTTGAACTTTACTGAGGCTCCCAGGGAGACAAGGTGAGGCTTCCTGAGTAAAACAGAGGAAGGAGGTGAGGTTAAAAAGAGGATTAAGGAGTAAGGGGAGAACCATCCAGAAAATGCTTGAAAACTGAGACCGCAGGAGGAAACTGTGAGATTCCACATGGAAATAATATCAGAAGCAATTTTAATAACAGTGATATTTAAGTATAAAGGTATATACTGTGAAATAAAATCCTTCTACACTACAACTAACTTTTATTAAAAGCATATACCTTATATTTGTAATATTTAAAAAGAGGTGTTACAGAAATTAAAGATTGATTTCACACTGAGGTTGGCAAGGGGCAGAATAAAGAACAGCCCCACCTACAAAATACAAAGCAATGGCCTAAATACATCTAAGATTGAACAGGCAGGAACACACATAACCCCTCCCTCAAAACATCCCTCGGGATATCGAGAGTATAATAAATTTATAGCTGCAAATTAGGCAGAAGATCAAGCCACGTGTTTGCTTAAAAATTACACTGAAGCTAGCATTTGAAAGGATGGAGAATTTGGAAACATATTGATGGTAACTTTAGGATTACAACCTGACATTCTTATATTGGGCTCTTATATATGGCTCATGCTATAATATCCATTATACACAGTCTCTCAGCTGATTTTGTACTTTCTGTACCAAATGCAAACACCACCCTGATATAGAAGGGAATCTAAAGTTGTTTACTAGTCATTGCTGGGTTCTACTGAACTGGTGGCTAAGTGGCCAAGTGGCCAAGGATTGGCAAAGGGAATTAAGGATGGCATCTCTTATGTGCTAAATTCTTTCTGATTTTGGTTTTGGGCTTTTTCTTCTTCCCTGACCCCAACCTTCACAGAGCACAATAGTTCTGATTAGCTAATTATTGCAAACTGCTCCAACAAGACTTAAGTGGGAGATGTAATTAAAATTTTGCTTCTCAGAAGGAAAAACAATGTCATCTTAGTGCTGTAGCTTTAAGTTTTTAAATGTTTTCCAATTAGTTATAATATCTCTTCAAATCTATGTATTATATAAGTTATTATTCCTTTGCCAGAAGTCTATATCAGGATATGTCTTCTAGGCTGGCATACACCTGGCGTAACAAGTTATTTTAAAGTGAATATACTGGGGTTTTTGATGACTAAAGTCTGATGAGTCAACATTGTAAAATAGCTGTGCCAAATCTCAATTTAAACTTTTGTTGCATTTTTTAAAGTATAGAATTCAGAACTTTTGGTCCACTTTATATTCAGATGTGGCCATTAGTGTTTTTAAAAGGGAAATACTGGTAAAGTATAATATGTGGAAAGAATAGTGCTCAGAGTGTCAAAAAACAGTGAGAATTTTCTCAAAAATTATAGTCTCATTTTGGAAATAAATTTTGAGTGCCTAATGGATAAGGTGCTTTAGAGAAGAGAAACCATCTAACTTCACTATAGAACTATAGGGCTCCAAATGTGATAAAAATAGATTCTTATAATAATTAAAAAAAAAACTGTGTATACTTAACTTGGGAAAAAATTCAGGAAGAAACAGTGATTTTCTTTGAATATTTGTAAATCCATGTGCAGAAGGATTAAAAATAAGTGAACAAATAAGAAAGAATACAGGGGAAAGGGTCAAATCCATAGGAAGAATTTTCTGACAACTCAGAGTCCATAAAAAGGAGTGAGTGTCCACATGAAGTACCAAAGTGTTGACTAGCAGAGGAGCTTAACTAGTGGTGTGACTAGTCAGTTCTCTACAGGAATGTATCTCTGATTCCTAGAATCTATGATTCTCCCCATTCCGCAACAAGATGCCCATCAGCAGATGAATGGATAAGAAAGCTGTGGTACATATACACAATGGAGTATTACTCAGCCATTAAAAAGAATACATTTGAATCAGTTCTAATGAGGTGGATGAAACTAGAGCCTATTATACAGAGTGAAGTAAGCCAGAAGGAAAAATACCAATACAGTATACTAACGCATATATATGGAATTTAGAAAGATGGTAACGATAACCCTGTATACGAGACAGCAAAAGAGACACTGATGTATAGAACAGTCTTATGGACTCTGTGGGAGAGGGAGAGGGTAGGAAGATTTGGGAGAATGGCATTGAAACATGTGAAACGTCATGTATTCTGTCGATTTTTCAACTGTCCTGTGTCCATCCAAACCATGTTCCAAACTTGTCAAGGTCTCTTGAGCGCCACCATCACCACACAGGTACACATCCGACTAGCTTCTCGCACTGGGACCATTGCAATGACTGTCTAACTGCCTCTTCTCCACCGCCACTTCTGCTCACCATGCAGTCTCCTCATGGCAGAAAGGCAGACCTTTTAAAAGGTAAAACAGATAATGTAAACCTCCTCTCTAAATTCATTTCATATCTTTCCAACTCTTAGAATAATATCTAAACTCCTTACTCTGGGTCTTACTAATAGGCCTGTGTAATCTGCCCAGCCTACATCTCAAAAAACCTTCTCACATTCTTCTCCCTATGATTAACCATGTTCCAGCCATATTGACCTTTTATTGCCTAAAACATATACTGATTTCTTTAATTGGGAAACTTTTCTGATCTTTTCATGGTTGTTTCATTCTTGTCATTCTTCAGTTCAGTTCAGTCACTCAGTCGTGTCCAACTCTTTGCAAACCCATGGACTGCAGCATGCCAGGCTTCCCTGTCCATCACAAACTCCGAGAGCTTGTTCAAACTCATGTCCATGGAGTCGATGATGCCACTCAACCATCTCATCCTCTGTCACCCTCTTCTCCTCCTGCCTTCAACCTTTTCCAGCATCAGGATCTTTTTCAGTGAGTCAGTTCTTCACATCAGGTGGCCAAAGTTTTGGAGTTTCAGCTTTAGCATCAGTCCTTCCAATGAATATTCAGGACTGATTTCCTTTAGAATGGACTGGTTGGATCTCCTTGCAGTCCAAGGGACTCTCAAGAGTCTTCTCTAACACCACACTTCAAAAGCGTCAATTATTTGGCACTCAGTTTTCTTTATAGTCCAATTCTCATCATCCATACATGACTACTGGAAAACCATAGCTTTGACTAGATGGACCTTTGTCAGCAAAGTAATGTCTCTGCTTTTTAATATGCTGTCTAGGTTCATCATAGCTTTTCTTCCAAGGAGCAAGCATCTCTTAATTTCATGGCTTAATTTCATCTGCAGTGATTTTGGAGACCAAAAAAAAAACAAAGTCTGTCACTGTTACCATAGTTTCCCCATCTATTTACCATGAAGTGATAGGACTGGATGCCAAGATCTTCATTTTTTGAATGTTGAGTTTTTAAGTCAGCTTTTTCACTCTCCTCTTTCATTTTCATTAAGAGGCTTTTTAGTTCTTCTTCGCTTTCTGCCATAAGAGTGGCGTCCTGTGCATATCTGAGGTTATTGATATTTCTTCCAGCAATCTTGATTCCATTTTGTGCTTCATCCAGCCCAGCATTTCACATGATATATTCTGCATATAAGTTAAATAAACAGGGTGACAATATACAGCCTTGACATACTCCTTTCCCGATCTGGAACCAGTCTGTTTTTCCATGTCCAGTTCTAACTTCTTTTTCTAACCTCCAGTTCTAATTGTTGCTTCTTGACTGGCATACAGATTTCTCAGGAGGCAGGTCAGGTGGTCTGATATCCCAGTCTCTTGAAGAATTTTCCACAGTGTGTTATGATCCATACAATAAAGGCTTTGTCATAGTCAGTAAGTCAGTAGTAGATGTTTTTCTGAAATTCTCTCACTTTTTCAATGATCCAACTGATGTTGGCAATCTGATCTCTGGTTCCTCTACCTTTTCCAAATCCAGCTTAACATCTGGAAGTTCATGGTTCACACATTGTTGAAGCCTGGCTTGGAAAACTTTGAGCATCACTTTGCTAGCGTGTGAGATGAGTGCAATTGTGCAGTAGAGTCATACAGAATAGTAGAATGTTTGAACATTCTTTGGCACTGCCTTTGTTTGTGATTGGAATGAAAACTGACCTTTTCCAGTTTGTAATTCTTAGTTAAAATCTCACCATTTTCCAAGAGGTTCTCCTTGATCACCAAATACAAATACAGTCATTCTCTAAGACCTGATTTTAATTCTTCACTGAACTTATCATTATCTGTATTGTGTTTGTTTCTGTTTTGTTTAATAACTGTATCCAACAATCCACTAAAATGTGAGCTTCATAAGACTAGGAGTCTTTTCTGTCTTGTCCATCACTGTATCATGTGCCTTGTAAGTGACTGCAAAGTATGTTGCAATGTTGAGAGAGAGGAAAAACAGAGAAAGGAGAGAAAGCTATTATTATTGAGTATCATGATCTTAATCTTACTGCGCTCTGGGTGACATCCTCTAAATCTATTTTCTGTTATGTTGCTCTGTATTTCTTCTTTATTATTTCTATTCTTTTAGAAAAATCACTTTAAACATATCTGTTTTGTGGCCTATTTAAAGATTTTGCTTGTGTGTTTTCTCATTCAGAGTGTGCTCCTTGCATTACATCTGCTGATTCTCCTGCATGGTTTTTGCTTTCTCCTGTATTTTATTTTGTATGATTCTGTGTTATTTCTACTGAGGGCTCATCTTGCACAGCACTTTCCCCCTCCATGAAACTCATATAATCCTCACTGTAAAAATATCCTTCACAGCCATAAATTTCTTGGCTGTAGGTTGATATATCACAAAACCATGCATCATATACTTGCATGGCCTGTGCTAGTGTTTGCTTCTTTTGTTGGGGTGGAGGTACCTTTTTTCTTCCCACCAAGGCTCTTGAGGAAGGCAAGCTTCTTTCTCACTCTTTCCTGCAGCTATTGAATAAAATTTCTCTAAACTCCCTTTGATAGAAAAGGGAATTCAGTGAGGCCTCCAGCTTTACATAGTTGTTTTTTTTTTCCCCGAGCCTATGCTGGCTGAGCATACTCTCCTCTCCATGCAGCAACATTGAAGTCATAAATCCTTAACCATCTAGAGCTTATAATGATCCAAAACACTCAAAAGCGCCAACTGACCCTATACCTCACTTTTGTCTTTTTATTATTGCTGCTGTATTTTATGGATACCTATATATATATATATATATTTTTTTTTTTCAGGATGGCTCATGTTTGTTATCCCACATTTATTCAGCATTTCTATGAGTTTTCATTAGGGCTGGGGTCCATCCACATCAGATCATTCTGCCATATTGTTCAAATTCTTTCCAACAAGTTAGCTACTCTATTTAAGTGCTATCATGAGTTAAGTTCTAGTTCCCTTTTAGATATTGAAATGATGAAGTATCAAGAGATTACTTGACTTGTCCATCATTATACAGTTGAAGGTGTTTGGGGTCTGGGATTAAAAAAGTCACATATAATCGATGACCACAGCAGGCTCTCAAGTATAAGGCCATATAGTTAATATAAACCCTTTCTAACTTAAAATTAATTTGATATCCTTGCACTTTGAATGGCTTATTTTCCTAAGTTGGAATATGTGGTTTCATGGTGTTAATCATGGTGGAATACATAATCAGGCTAATGTTTGCTCAGAGCTTTTATAATCTCAGCTGCAGATCCCTTCCAATTGCTTTGTGGATTTTCCATGATACACCATGGGAAGGAAAATATGTCAAATTAACAGTTTCACTTTGTGAATTAATATTAAGATGCCTCCCCAAAAGTGTAATCTTATAGTGTCATTAACATGAGTTTGGATAATGGAAATATTTTAATAGTAAGTAACATATCATACTGCTCCTTTCCTAAAATTTTCACCCTTCACAATATTAGTCATTTTAATTTGTGTCTAACAAAATTTTCTTTTTTAAGTATGAATAAAGAGATGCATTTATATTTTCAATGAAGAATTTAGAAGTGTGAGTACTAGGCCACATTAGATTCACTCTGGAAGAGGCACATAAAAAAATGAGAGGAATTTATATATTCAATCTTTAAGTTACTGAGAGTGGAAAGGCTTTAGTTTTGGTTCCTCTACAGACTGTAAAGTTTTTCTGACTCCAATTTTAATACAAGAATTAAATTCTCACAACAGTACTCAATTCTTCTTAGTAAATGGCTGAGAAAGAACTGAACTCTTTTACCAGACAAGCAATCTGTTAATCACTTATAAAGGTCAGGACTGAGCCACACAAGAACTTGATTTTTCACTTGTGACAATGCTCTATGTTCTTTTCATACCCTATGGTTTCAGAGAACCAGAATTTCCCACTACCTCAAAACACTAGGTTAACCTCAAAAACAAGTCTGAAAAAAATATTCTTTCAGACATTAAAAAACATGAAACATGAACAACTACCAAATGATGTTTGACATTTAAGAATGACCTTTGTGCAGCAAATAAAGCCATTTTCCAAAAAGCCAACGTTCAAACATTCCCAGAAACACATTTGCAAATGAAAAGACATCACCAGCTAAAAAAGTAATTACTAGCCATAAACCCTTTTTTTTTTTTTTTTTGCAAACACCATTGAAATTAGTGAAGTTAAATCCTCAGATTAAGTAGAAATTCTCCATCAATTCTCATGCCACTTTTGTAACACTGCTGAATTAGGTTTGGAAACTTCACTGAATGAACATAAACCACCTTCTCTTGCAGCCTCCTCTGAAGATGGAGCACACGTTTTGCTGGTATCCAGAGAATCTCAGTGAATTTACTGACTTACAGATTTAAAGTAGCTTCATGGTTGACTGTCTTGACCACAGGTTTTGAGGTCAAAATCTCCTACTGCTTCCATAAAAGGCAATCTCCAGGCTTCCTGGAACAGATTGTCTGGAAAACTGTAGATAGAAGCATTTTGGTCCTACCCTAAGACCAGCCAGTAAGTGATATCAATAAATACATTAACACAGTTACCATAAAATGATTATATGAAATTAATTTCAGAGTCCACATACATGTGTCAATGTTTTCTTTCTCTGGTGCTTAAATGAGGATACCTACATTTCTTTGGCATTTACTATGTCACTACCCTTTGGTGGAAAGATGGAATTTGTTACCTCTTTTATATTTAAGAATTATGACCCCCTCACCCATGTAGAGATGAGAAATCAAATGATAATGTAATAGTATCACTTGCACTATACAGAGTGGTCATTCAAAATCAGGTGTGACTATGTTCAAAGCCTATGTTTTTTTCTCTAAAGTATTAAACTAAAACAGAGGGCACAGTATCCATCCCCTGAGTAAAAGCAATTCAAGTTCATTATGATAAAGATGTCAGAAAAAATATTATGTTTATCCCTATTCCACCACCAAAAAATTCTTACCACCATTATTTCCAAATTTTAAATGCTCTTTTGGGGAGAGGCATGTGTAATAAGATGTTATGAGGTTTTCTTGAGAACTTGTACCAGAGGCAAATTAACAGTGCAAAGATTTCACTGTTGAGAATACATTCACTGAATTAAAATCTCCAATATCTCCCACAGACACAAGGACAGATTTACAATTGAAAGTCATCCCAAGGTAAGAGTATTGACAATTTTTTTTTTTCCAAAAGGAGAAAAAGAGGCCTGTGGAGAGTCACTAATAAATTTAGGGGTGACTGAAACCTCTCCTGATTGGACATTCACTTAAATCATCGGGCTGTCTTATCAGCTGGGTGCTCTCAGATAAAGAGGAGGAAGTACCAGTGGAAGACACTTCTGTGAGACCACATCAACCACAAATGCAGAGTGTGTTAGATTTTGCAGCTGAAGGAGGGGAATGAGGATCTGGATAACCTCAGGGTTTAAGGATAAGATTTAGAAGGAATGGAAATGGTACAGTCAGCAATCAGGAAGTCACAACACGGAAATACTTTTGAGAATTTTATGACTTCACTTTGAGCTTAAGGTGAGAGTGAAACTTCTTAGTGGAAATGCTAGCAGATGAACTAAGGAAGTCAATATGAGGATATAGGTTTATTGACTTTTTGCTGTGATAAAGGTTGGGTGAGGTCTACAAAGCAAAGAAGGACCAGGAGCTGCTTTTGGAGAGAGCCCACATTGGGGTTTGGAAGAGGAAAGTGGAACACTGAAATAAGATTATGAGAAACAGCGAAAGGAGACAGAACTTAAGAGGGTGTTTCATCCAGGGAAGCCCAGCCTTCAATTAATGAAAGGGAGTTGAGAAGGTTACTGGATTTGAATATTAGATAATCACTGGTGATCTTTAAGAATCAAATAATTTCCAAAAAAGGTAAAAGAAAAATAACTTGATAAGAAACAGAAATATTAGAATTGAATACTGATCAATAATAGAAACTCAATCTCTTTTTGTGATTCTAATGAATGCAGTGAATAAATAAAATATGAATAAATTAAAAGGGCAAGAGATAACTAACATTGATTTTAATATTAAGGAGACTATGATATTTGTAAATATTAACATTACAATTTCATTGAAATTAATAATTTTCAGAAAAATTTAGCAATGTTAATTCAAGAAGCAGGAAAAATATTTAATTGTCCAATAAACAAGGAGGACAGAAAATGTTGTTAAAGGACTATATGCCAATAAGGACCAGCTTCATATGCAATGGGAAGAGGTAGTTTTTAAATTTTTATAACGAAATTATTTCCTAATATAGACAAAATGTTATAGAACTTGCAAAACATTTAAAACTATCTAATTTGTTTTATAAAGTTAGGGTAACAAAGGTAGTAACATATAACAAATATGGTTAAAAATAAAAAGTGTAAAGCAAAATAATTTATGTTAAAACCCTAAATAAAACACTAGGATGAAATTAATGGTACATGAGTGGAAAAATCTCTCATAACTGGGTAGGGTCCATTTGAAGAATTAATTATGCATCAATGTTGGAAAACATTTGAGAAAACGTATAACTGAAACAGATCTAGAAAAGCCTAAAATTCATCAACTTCTTGTAATTAAAATTATTTTAAAACTAGTATAAAACAAAGACTGTTGCCCACCCTCCAGTTCTCCAATGATCAAGTCATTAGCCAAGGCAGTTGGCTAATGTCACCAAGGCAGTGACACAGTGCACTTGGAAAGGAATTCAGGATAAAAAACAGATGAGGTTCTCTGTACTTTGAAAAAACAGACCCCTAGATAGTTAGGATGTATTTCTCAGGAAAAAAATCAGGTGAGCCCTAGGCTTGCATCTTCTGATACCTAGAGGAGCACTGAAACTATTAACTGAGATACCTGTTACTCATGGCCAGCAGTCGGAGAAGGCGATGGCACCCCACTCCAGTCCTCTTGCCTGGAAAATCCCATGGACAGAGGAGCCTGGTGGGCTGCAGTCCATGGGGTCGCTAAGGATCAGACATGACTGAGTGACTTCACTTTCGCTTTTCACTTTCATTCTTCACTTTTATGCATTGGAGAAAGAAATGGCAACCCACTCCAGTGTTCTTGCCTGGAAAATCCCAGGGACTGGGGAGCCTGGTGGGCTGCCATCTATGGGGGTCGCACAGAGTCAGACACGACTGAAGCAACTCAGCAGCAGCAGCAGCAGCAGCATGGCCAGCACTAATCCTTCCCTGTGATGTATGCTTGGCTTCACGTGCCCTCTTCTCCAAGATCATATAGACACTGGTCTCTCCCCTTAGCTCTGGAGGAACAGCTCCTCTAAGTTATTGACCAGCTGTCTCCCAGGCTATAGTCCTCAATAAGGTCCCTGAATAGAACTAAAGCTCACAGCTCTCACATAGTGTGGTTTTGTTTTGTTGTGCTACTTCAGTCAAAACTGAGAGTCTTCAGATAAGGAAAAATAACTAAAAAAACATCAAGTCAATTGTTCCATCATACTTAGAAATGAGACTCTAGAGACACCCTCATAAGTAAAAAGCACAAAACAAGGATGCTTATAATAACAATGACTACTTTGCATTCAGTTCAGTTCAATCGCTCAGTTATGTCCGACTCTTTGCGACCCCATGAAAGGCAGTACGCCAGGCCTCCCTGTCCATCACCAACTCCCAGAGTTCACCCAAACCTATGTCCATCGAGTCGGTGATGCCATCTAACCATCTCATCCTCTGTTGTCCCCTTTTCCTCCTGCCCTCAACCTTTCCCAGCATCAGGGTCTTTTCAAATGAGTCAGCTCTTCGCATCAGGTGGCCAAAGTGTTGGAGTTCCAGCTTCAACATCAGTCCTTCCAATGAACACGCAGGACTAATCTCCTTTAGGATGGACTGGTTGGATCTCCTTGTGGCCTAAGAGTCTTCTCCAACACCACAGTTCAAAAGCGTCAATTCTTCAGCGCTCAGCTTTCTTCACAGTCCAACTCTCACATCCATACATGACCACAGGAAAAACCACAGCCTTGACTTGACAGACCTTTGTTGGCCAAGTAATGTCTCTGCTTTTTTGCACTGGTTTGGAAGTATTAATAGAATCAGCACAACTAGACTCAAAACATTTATACACCACAAAATAATGGAAAAAAAAACTGTCTTTATTTGCAGACAAAATTCTTTACCTAGAAAGACCAATTTTAAAACTAGTAGAATTAATAAGATTTCATTATGTCTGCATATGTGATAAAAATATCCAAAATAATAAATAGCCTTACTACAATAAAAAATAATAAAGTAGAAATATTTTTAAAATATACTAAAAATAAATTATAACACAAGTAGTTAATTTAACAATAAATATGCAGAGGCTATCTGAAACAAAACTACAAACGTCAATCAGAATTATAGAGTGTGCTAGACATAGTGCTTCATAGTATGATAATATGACATATTTATTCCTTACAATTACCCTCTGTATATTATTCCTGAGAGGCTTATAAAGATGAATAGACATGCCTAATATCTCAGAGTTAAGTGGAAGGATGAAGAGAATGGAGGTAAGAAAAAGGGAGGAAAACAATAAAGTTGAGATTACAAAGGCAAATATACATGGACATAATAGATTTTATTGTAAAAGACTTTCTGAACACAATATTTTGTTTATCGTAAACATAATCAATATAACCTAAGGTTTGGCAACAAACCAGTGAACATAATTGTGGTGCTATTATATGAATACACAATTAACAGACAAAAAATGATAATAACTAATACACATGCTGACTCCATTAGCAACCTAGATACAATAAACTGTAAGAACAAAAAGTTATTTTAATGTATTAGATTAGCAAAAATTAAATGTTAGACAATCCTTTTAAAAGCTCATTTCACAAAATGAGCACTCAAAGAATGCTATTGGAATCCAAATTATTTCTACCTTTGTCTTTAGCAATGTGGCAATTTTTATCAGGAACATTAATACTGTCAATATTGTGTATTGACTGGGAAATCCCATTTTTCTGAATATACCTGATTAAAAATATTGGAGATGTTGTCAAACATTATGATCAAATTTTTGTTAATTTCTAAAACTGAGCAATTAGAAACTAAGGAATTAGTAATTAATGAAATTAATGTAGCAAGTAAAAACTATTTCCAAGAAATTTTAGTGGCAAAGGAAAATGATCTTGCTATATTTATAAGCACAGTACAAAAACAAACAAACAAAAAACTTAAACAAAAAACCCCAAGGACAAAAATATGCCTATATCTACTCTGTGACATTATAAACAATTTTTGTGTATCTTCATAATCAACTGTCTTTTCCAAGTGATCCACAATGACTGTATGTTATTTCTAAAAGTCAAGAAGAGAGCATTTGAAAAAAATTTGCTTTCAGCACAATTTCTCTAGAATATACAGAGGAAAACTAAATTCATGTATTTAAGGAGGGTAGGTAGGGAGAAAATGGAGACTGGTCAAGTTTGTGCCTTCTATAACCGTGAAAAGAAAGGAAGAAATTGGGACAACAGCCAGAGGAAAGAATAGAGTCTGAATATTTGGGAAACTTTTTAACCTAATTTATAAAACTCATTTCCAGATTGAAGACAATCAAAGAACTGCTGTGAAGCCAGGAGCCACGGGGAGGCTCTCCATCCCTCTCTGAGCTGAGCAGTGATGACGTGGGGGATGGAGGTCATGGACCAGCCTGCAGCAGGTGTCTCTGAAGTGGGACACCTGTAATTATTTGCTTGACCAGCCAAGCAGAACAAGAAGCCTGCTGGAGGCCTCACTGCTTAGTGATTAAAAGAGATCACAGCATATTTTGCTACAAACGTATCCATTCCCAAGTAGCCTTACAGCTTAAGTCCATAATAAAGGAAGTGTTTTTGCTCAATCCTTATGGACAGGAAATTATGAGATCTCATGGAGTAAGAAACAGGATGAACTTATGCATTATTCTTAATGTCAAAGTCTTGGGAAGAGGCTTTGTGGAGTTTAGGTCAGCTGTCAGAAAGGGTAAGAGTAGCATTAATAACACAAGCTTAAGGACTAACAACGGAGAAGGCGATGGCAACCCACCCCAGTACTCTTGCCTGGAAAATCCCACAGACGGAGGAGCCTAGTAGGCTGCAGTCCATGGGGTTGCTAAGAGTCGGACACGACTGAGCGACTTCACTTTCACTTTTCACCTTCATGCATTGGAGAAGGAAATGGCAACCCACTCCAGTGTTCTTGCCTGGAGAATCCCAGGGACGGGGGAGCCTGGTGGACTGCCGTCTATGGGGTCGCACAGAGTCAGACACGACTGAAGTGACTTAGCAGCAAGGACTAACAAGGGTTTCCCTGGTGGTTCAGCAGTAAAGAATCTGCCTGCAATGCAGGAGACACAGGAAACACAGGTTCGATTGCTGGTTCAGGAAGATCCCCTGGAGGAGGGCAAGGCAACCCACTTCAGTGTTCTTGCCAGGAAAATCTTACAGACAGAGGAGCCTCACAAGGTACAGTTCACAGGGTCACAGAGTCAGACAAAAGTGAAGCGACTGAGCACACAAGGACTAGTAAGAGGGGCCCTTATTAGTATCCTAAATCATATGCTGTCCACTTTTAGGAATGGAGCTCTAAAAACACAACATGGCATGGACCTATTATTTGGGACTATTACTAAAGATATAATTATAAAGTATAATGATGCAGTACACTGGCCAGATTTTAATAACTAAGATATAGGAAACAGCAACAACAACCTAAACATACATTCTTCTTCATTACACTGTCAACCAGTATGAGCTAAAGTTGGCAGCTACACACCGTGGTCATGTCCCTCTTCACAAATGGAGCAAAATTCAATTCTCATGTAACATCAACAATGTGATAAACATGCCTTACTTTAAACTAGAGGAAAAGAAAGATCTACGTTCTTAAGTGTCCTAACATCACTGAAGCGATGGAAATCACAACACTTCATCAGGTTGTAGGCTTGAAGAAGAGATGACTCTGAGGACTACTTTCAGTATTTGAAAGAGAATTGTGAGAGAAATGGACAAAACAGAAAATCACAACAGAGGGGTTTTGGACACCCATGGTTGGAAGTTTTTCCATGAAAACATCCTAAATGTCCATCAGTAAGCAAGGGTGAAATTAGGATTCAGCTAAAATACAGACTATTCTGCAAGCCATGAACCATTTAGTAGATGCATGTGTATGGACTTGGAAGGACCTCCAAAGTACACTGTGAAGTGAATAGTGTCAGATAATTTGCACCTGATTCCATTTATTCAAAACTTCACTAAAACCTGAGTGCACTCATGTGTGTGCTTGTGAGCATGTATAAATGTCTCTAAAGAATCACACCAACTGTTACATTGGTGACTTCTTTGTATCGAGATCAGATGGAGAAATATCAAGGTATGTGATCAATATATTCTTGTACTGTTAGGGTTTTTACAATAAATGTTACAATAAAAATTTTACAAAAAAATACTAATATTCAATGATTCACCAGGATAATAGCATTTAAAAACTGTCACTGAACAGCTTTTGAAAAACAGTCCACGGATTACGTAAAAAAAGGTCAAGTACAGGAAAACTCAGAAAGGTTCTAATCTTTGTAAATCTGCATAAAAGAATGGGACATTGAGCACCTCACAGGCAATTAATTGTAAGCTGGAGGTGGCTCTGGACTGCAGGTACATACAGGAAACATCTAAAAGCTGAGCTTTAGGGAACTTAACTGAAGAGGGAGGTTCTCAGACAAGGAGGCCATGGTGCAGATTCACTCTTCATTTCTACATCACTCCCCTCATTTCACCAATGATGTGGGTATTTCTTTCCAATGAGACCAACTCATTTCTCCAGTGAAAGTAGAAAGAAATTCTGGTTCCACTGAGCCCTGTGTCACTTCCACAGACGTGGTTACACACATCATTTTGTTTCTAGCATAGGTGTACTTATATGGACATCCTCACACAGTTCTTTGCAAAATATGATTTTCAAAATGAATATTTTCATGCCTATTTTGGCACTTTTAAAACATTTTTATTGGAGTACAGTTGACTACAATATTCTGATAATTTCAAATTACAGCAAAGTGAATCAAACATACACATATATCCACTCTTTTTTAGATTCTTTTATAAAATATTGAGTAGAGTTCCCTGTGGGTACTTTTCTTAATGTTTAATTAAACTAGGTTGATATGTGCTTTATCAGAGATTGTGTGATACTGAAATCACTAAACCAGAAACGTGAGCTCACATAGAAGAATGTGACACTCCCAGCATATCTGTCTAAAACGTCCTACGACTTAAATTTTGCTCTATCTCCTTTCATTTTCAAATGTTTAGAAGAAATAAACTTACACCATGTTTTTAAAAGGTTACATTGCCAGTGAAATATCTGTTATAGTTTTTTAAATGCCTCTCAGTGCCTAAGTCAAATCTATTGAATTTATGTTGGGGAGCCCCAGGAACAAGGATTTGTAACAAGTGCCTGGTGATTCTGCAGCCCATCTCTACATCCAAAGAATCATTGGCTCCTGAAAATCATTTATCAGCACCACACACTGTTTACAAAATGATTTTGTTTGGTTTAAAACATGCCTTAACAATTTCACATGAAATCTGTATTTCTGACTTCTACCTATACGTCTGATATCTGGCAATTAAACCTTGTTCTATGAAAAAAGAAAATCTTTAGACTAAATATAGCCTTTTCCAGTCCCTAGTGTCTCTCAGTTCAGTTCAGTTCAGTGACTCAGCCATGTCCGACTCTTTGTGACCCCGTAAATCGCAGCACGCCAGGCCTCCCTGTCCATCACCAACCCCCAGAGTTCACTCAGACTCATGTCCATTGAGTCGATGATGCCATCCAGCCATCTCATCCTCTGTCGTCCCCTTCTCCTCCTGCCCCCTATCCCTCCTAGCATCAGAGTCTTTTCCAATGAGTGAACTCTTCGCATGTGGCGGCCAAAGTACTGGAGTTTCAGCTTCAGGATCATTGCTTCCAAAAACACCCAGGACTGATCTCCTTCAGAATGGACTGGTTGGATCTCCTTGCAGTCCAAGGGACTCTCAAGAGTCTTCTCCAACACCACAGTTCAAAGGCATCAATTCTTTGGCGCTCAGCTTTCTTCACAGTCCAACTCTCACATCCATACATGACCACTGGAAAAACCATAGCCTTGACTAGACGGACCTTTGTTGGCAAAGTAATGTCTCTGCTTTTGAATATGCTATCTAGGTTGGTCATAACTTTCCTTCCAAGGAGTAAGTGTCTTTTAACTTCATGGCTGCAATCATCATGTGTAGTGATTTTGGAGCCCCCCAAAATAAAGTCTGACACTGTTTTCACTGTTTCCACATCTATTTCCCATGAAGTGATGGGACCAGATGCCATGATCTTAGTTTTCTGAATGTTGAGCTTTAAGCCTAGTGTCTCTAGCAGTTCCTAAATGCCTTTCTTCTTTCTTACCAGTTTCACTAATTAATTTTACCTGTTAGAACTTGTGATTGCCAAAGGGAAGGGGGTTGTGGGAAGGATGGATTGGGGGTATGGGATTAGCAGATTCAGAGTAGTACATAGTAGTGTATAGAATGGAAACAGCAAGGTCTTACTGTATAGCACAGGAAACTATATTCAGTACCCTGTTATAAGCCACAATGAAAAAGAATACATGTATGTGCATATATATACACATATTATATATATATTAAATTACTACACAACTGCACTTATTTCACATGCTAGCAAGATTATACACTAAATCCTTCAAGCTAGGCTTCAATAATACTTGAACCAAGAACTTCAAAAATGTATAAGCTTGATTTAGAAAAGGCAGAGGAACCAGAGACCATATTGCCAACATATGCTGGATCACAGAAAAAGCAAAGGCATTTCAAAAAATCATCTGCTTCTGTTTCATTGACCATGCTAAAGCCTTTGACTGTGTGGATCACAGAGAACTGTGGAATATTCTTAATGAGATGGGAATACCAGACCACGTTACCTGCCTCCTGAGAAACCTATATGCAGGACAACAGTTAGAACCTTACATGGAATAACAGACAGGTTCAAAATTGGGAAAGGAGTATGTCAAGGCTGTATATTGTCACTCTGCTTATTTAACTTATATGCAGAACACATTGTGCAAAACACTGGGCTAGATAAATCACAAGCTGGAGTGGATTGCCAGGAAAAATATCAACCTCTAATTTGCAGATGACACAGCTTTAATGGCAGAAAGTGAAGAGGCAGAAACTTCATCAAGTTGATGAAGATCAAAGAGGAAAGTGAAAAAGCTGGATTAAACCACAACACTCAAGAAACAAAGATCACAACATCCAGTTCTATCACTTCATGGCAAACAGATGGGGAAAAAGTGGAAACAGTGTCAGATTTCATTTATGTGGCCCTCAAAATCAATGAGGACAGTAACTGCAGCCAAGAAATTAAAAGACGCTTGCTCCTTGGAAGAATAGCTACAGAAAACCTAGACAGTGTATTAAAAAGCAGAGACATCACTTTGCCCACAAAGGTCCATCTAGTCAAGGCTATGGTTTTTCCAGTAGTCACATATGGATGTGAGAGTTAAACCATAAAGCTGCAAGCTGAAGAACTGATGAGAGAGTCCTTGGACTGCAAGGAGATCAAACCAGTCAGTTCTAAAGAAAATCAACTCTGAATATTCATTGGAAGGACTGATGCTGAAGCTCCAGTCCTTTGGCTAACTGATGCAAAGAGCTGACTCCATGGAAAACACCCTGATGCTGGGAAATATTGAGGGCAAGAGGAGAAGGGGGCGATAGAGAATGAGATGGTTGAATGGCGTCACTAACTCAATGGATACGAGTTTCAGCAAATTCTGGGAGATAGCGAAGGACAGGGAAGACTGGCATAGGGCAGTTCATGGGGTTGCAAAGAATCAGAGAGGACTTAGCGACCGAACAACAACCATAAGCATATATATATATATATATATACACCATGTGGCACTAGTGGTAAAGAACCCGCCTGACAATGTAGCAGGAGACATAAGATACGCGGTTCGACCCCTGGGTCAGGAAGATCCCTTGGAGGAGGGCAGGGCAATTCATTCCAGTATTCTTGCCTGGAGAATCCCCATGGACAGAGGAGCCTAGAGAGCTATTAGTCCATAGAGTCCCAAAGAGTTGGACATGACTGTAGCTACTAGGTGCATGTACTCAGTCTCTCACCCATGTCAGTAATTCATATATATATAAGAATATATGAATTACTTTGCTATACACAGAAATTAACACATTTTAAAACAAGTTTACATAAAAAATTATTTTTTTAACATGTTAGCATCTAGACTTGAAATTTCTCATACCTACATATGATGTGGCTATTCCATTTTATAACTCAAACCTAATGCCTGTCTTTCAGACTGAACCTGGTAGTTCAGTTCAGTTCAGTTGCTCAGTTGTGTCCGACTCTTTGCGACTCCATGAACTGCAGCATGCCAGGCCTCCCAGGCCATCACCAACTCCCAGAGTCCACCCAAAACCACGTGCATTGAGTCTGTGATGCCATATGACCATCTCCTCGTCTGTCGTCCCCTTCTCCTCCTGCCCTCAATCTTTCCCAGCATCACGGTCTTTTCCAATGAGTCAAATCTTCTCACGAGGTGGCCAAAGTATTGGAGTTTCAGCCTCAACATCAGTCCTTCCAATGAACACCCAGGACTGATCTCCTTTAGGATGGACTGGTTGGATCTCCTTGCAGTCCAAGGGACTCTCAAGAGTCTTCTCCAACACCACACTTCAAGAGCATCCATTCTTCAGAGCTCAGCTTTCTTCACAGTCCAACTCTCACATCCATACATGACCACTGGAAAAACCATAACCTTGATTAGATGGACCTTTGTTGATAAAGTAATGTCTCTGCTTTTGAATATGCTATCAAGGTTGGTCATAACTTTCTCTTCCAAGGAGTAAGTGTCTTTTAATTTCATGGCTGCAGTCACCATCTGCAGTGATTCTGGAGCCCCCCCAAAATAAAGTCAAACACTGTTTCCACTGTTTCCCCATCTATTTGCCATGAAATGATGGGACCAGATGCCATGATCTTCGTTTTCTGAATGTTGAGCTTTAAGCCAACTTTTTCACTCTCCACTTTCACTTTCATCAAGAGGCTCTTTAGTTCATCTTCACTTTCTGCCATAAGGGTGGTGTCATGTGTATATCTGAGGTTATTGATATTTCTCTGAGAAATCTTGATACCAACTTGTGCTAAAAGCTGTAACTAAATTATTTGGTTTGATTCATCAAAAGGGCCTTGGGAGATTACTAGAATTTCTTCCGATTGAATAACTGAGTGAGATTTAGTTATGGCTTCTAGGGTGTTATAATTATTGTAATTGTTATCAGTATTATAGGCAGTATTATCATTTTATCAAGTTTCAGATAGCAGCCCTATACTTGCAGGTATCTTAATTAAGTAGGACTTCCATTAAAAAATACTAGTAGGCATTGGGTGGTTAACTCTTTTATAATGATTAAGTCTGATCTCTAGAATAATAAATACATAATGAAGCAAATAAGTATGTGTTGGATAGGTCATAATGTTTTTAAAATATGAAGATCAAATTGGCACTCTTGTTTTTCTGGGCTCCAAAATCACTACAGATGGTGACTGCAGCCATGAAATTAAAAGACACTTACTCCTTGGAAGTAAAGTTATGACCAACCTAGATAGCATATTCAAAAGCAGAGACATTACTTTCCCAACAAAGGTTCGTCTAGTCAAGGCTATGGTTTTTCCTGTGGTCATGCATGGATATGAGAGTTGGACTGTGAAGAAGGCTGAGCGCCAAAGAACTGATGCTTTTGAACTGTGGTGTTGGAGAAGACTCTTGAGAGTCCCTTGGACTGCAAGGAGATCCAACCAGTCCATTCTGAAGGAGATCAGCCCTGGGATTTCTTTGGAAGGAATGATGCTAAAGCTGAAACTCCAGTATTTTGGCCACCTCATGCTAAGAGTTGACTCATTGGAAAAGACTCTGATGCTGGGAGGGATTGAGGGCAAGAGGAGAAGGGGACGACAGAGGATGAGATGGCTGCATGGCATCACTGACTGGATGGACGTGAGTCTGAGTGAACTCTGGGAGTTGGTGATGGACAGGGAGGCCTGGCGTGCTGCAATTCATGGGGTCACAAAGAGTCGGACACGACTGAGCAACTGATCTGATCTGATCTGATCCACTCATTATACAAAGAAAACATACAGATAACCAACAAAAACATGAAAAAACGCTCATCACTCATTATTAGAGAAATGCAAGTCAAAACTACAATTGAGGTATCACTTTACACAGGTCAGAACAGCCATCATCAAAAAATCTACAAAAATAAATGCTGGAGAGGATGTGGAGAAAAGGGAACCCTCTTGCACTGTTGGTGGGAATGTAAATTGATACAACCATGATTATCACCCTGCTTATTTAACTTACATGCAGAGTACATCATGAGAAACGGTGGACTGGAAAAAGTACAAGCTGGAATCAAGATTGCCGGGAGAAATATCAATAACCTCAGATATGCAGATGACACCATCCTTATGGCATAAAGTGAAGAGTAACTAAAAAGCCTCTTGATGAAAGTGAAAAAGGAGAGTGAAAAAATTGGCTTAAAACTCAACATTCAGAAAACGAAGATCATGGCATCTGGTCCCATCACTTCATGGGAAATAGATGGGGAAACAGTGGAAACAGTGTCAGAATTTATTTTTTGGGGCTCCAAAATCACCGCAGATGGTGACTGCAGCCTTGAAATTAAAAGACACTTACTCCTTGGAAGGAAAGTTATGACCAACCTAGATAGCATATTCAAAAGCAGAGACATTACTTTGCCAACAAAGGTCTGTCTAGTCAAGGCTATGGTTTTTCCTGTGGTCATGCATGGATGTGAGAGTTGAACTGTGAAGAAGGCTGAGCACCGAAGAATTGATGCTTTTGAACTGTGGTGTTGGAGAAGACTCTTGAGAGTCCCTTGGACTGCAAGGAGATCCAACCAGTCCATTCTGAAGGAGATCAGCCCTGGGATTTCTTTGGAGGGAATGATGCTGAAGCTAAAACTCCAGTATTTTGGCCACCTCATGCTAAGAGTTGACTCATTGGAAAAGACTCTGATGCTGGGAGGGATTGGGGGCAGGAGGAGAAGTGGACGACAGAGGATGAGATGGCTGGATGGCATCACTGACTCGATGGACGTGAGTCTCAGTGATCTCCGGGAGTTGGTGATGGACAGGGAGGCCTTGTATGCTGCGATTTATGGGGTCACAAAGAGTCGGACGTGACTGAGTGACTGAACTGAACTGAACTGATGATGAAAAACAGTAAGGAGATTCCTTAAAAAGCTAGGAATAAAACTACCATGTGACCCAGCAATCCCCCTACTTGGCATACACTCTGAGAAAACAGTAATTTAAAAATGCACATGTACCCCAATGTTCATTGCAACACTATTTACTAAGACATGGAAGCAACCATCAACAGACAAATGGGTAAAGAAGATGTGGTACATTTATACAGTGTACTATTACTCAGCCATAAAAAGAAATGAATTTGAGTCAGTTGAACTGAGCTGGATGAATCTAGAGCCTGTTATGCAGAGTGAAGTAAGTCAGATAGAGAAAAACAAATATTGTATGTTAATGCATATATATGGAGTCTTTTTAAATGGCACTGATGAAACTTCTTGCAGGGCAGGAATGGAGATGCAGATGTAGAGAACGGATTTGCAGACACAGCAGGGGAAGGAGAGGATGGAACTAATTGAGAGAGTAGCACTGAAATATATACATTACCATGTGTAAAACAGATTGCTATCAGGAAGCTGCTGTCTAACACAAGGAGCTCAGCCTGGTACACTGTGATGACCTAGAAGGGTAGGATGGGGTGGGGTGGAAGGGAGGCTCAAGAGGGAGGGGATATAAGTATACTTATGGACAGTTCCCACTGTTGTATGGCAAAAACCAACAAAATATTATAAAGCCAAAAAATATTATAAAGTATTTTAAAACAATAATATAAAAATATTATAAACCAAGAAAATATTATAAATTTATAATAAAATTATCCTCCAATTAAAAATTAATAAAAAGACATATGTGTTCAGTACTTTTATGATAGGTGTTCATTACAACATAGATCATCTTGGCTATTTCTCAATTTTAAATAATAAGATATTTAGAGACACATTACTCTTAAACGTCATCATCATTCTATTGTAACTTGTTTAACTTCAGAATATTAGATCTGTTACGTACTGTCATCTTTTACCACTGACTGTTACTTCGAAAGTTGTTCTTTCCCCAGACAATTCATCTCCTTTCCACAAAGACCATTTTAATGTTGGATCACTGGGCCTATTTATAGGAAGCTCGTCAGAATTGGAAATCATGGGCCAATTAGTTTTTCTTAATCTTTATCCCAGATTAAATTATATGCCCTGAATTTATAAAGAAGTCCAAATTTAAAAATTGTATAATCATAAATACATATCAGAACATATGGATCGATGTGCTGTACAAAAGCTGCTTCAGTCGTGTTCAACTCTTTGAGACCCTATGGACTGTACCCTGCCAGGCTCCTCTGCCCATGGGACTCTCCAGGCAAAAATACTGCAGTGGGTTGCCATGCCCTCCTCCAGGGATCTTCCCAACCCAGGGACCAAATGCATGTCTCTTACATCTCCTGCATTGGCAGGCGGATTCTTTACCACTAATGCCACCTGGGAAGCCCCATATGGACTGATGCTTGTTTCTACGTTCCATATTCAGAGAGCCTCCACAGGCAGCAGAAATCTTGCAAAGGACTACTCCCTGATATTAAACAATGTAAAAGTACACTGAAAGCATATTACACGAGGCCAGTTGTTGTCGTTCAGTTGCTAAGTCGTGTCTGAATCTTTGTGACCCCATGGACTGCAGGATGCCAGGCTTCCCTGTCCTTCATTATCTCCTGGAGTTTGATCAAACTCACGTCCATTTGTCAGTGATGCTATCCAACCATTTCATCCTTTTTTACCCTATTTTCCTCCTGCCCTCAATCTTTCTCAGCATCAGGGTCTTTTCAAATTAGTCAGTTCTTCACATCAGGTGGCCAAAGTATTGGAACTTCAGCCTCAGCATCAGTCCTTCCAATGAATATTCAACATTGATTTCCTTTAGGATGGACTGGTTTGATCTCCTTGCAGTCCAAAGGACTCAAGTCTTCTCCAACACCACGATTCAAAAGCATCATTTATTTGGTGCTCAGTCTTCTTTATGGTCCAACTCTCACATCCATACATGTCTACTGGAAAAACCATAGCTTTGACTAGATGGACCTTTGTTGGCAAAGTGATGTCTCTGCTTTTTAATTCATTGTCTAGGTTCGTCATAGTTTTCCTTCCAAAGAGTTTGTGTCTTTTAATTTAATGGTTGCAGTCACTGTCTGCAGTGATTTTGTAGCCCAAGGAAATAAAAAATAATGCGGTCAGAGAGACTGAAATCATGTTGTCTAAGTCCTTCATTATACTCAGTCACACAGAGGTTGAGAGTTCCAGCACTAAGATCACTAGGTTGAACGTTTCTTCAGTTCATCAGCCATATGGGAAAAGAAGCATATAATTATATTTGGAATTTCTTTCACATTTATAGCAAATAATATAGTGAGTCCATCTGATGCCTTATCTAAGCAAGATTTTAGGATTTTTCATTGTTTTTTTCAATATTATCATACAAACAAGTATATAAATCACAATTTGGTGCTGAAAGTCAATCAACAGCATCTTATTTGCTAACTTTTTCTTTATTTTATTCTACATGTAAGTTTAGGGACATTTCTGAATTTTTTTCTGGTGTAGTATGTAGAAGGACAGTGGGCAAAATTATGTGACTTTTTCACAGTGAATAAAACAAAGAGTCTCCAGGCTACTTAAGACATGACATGCTATTTATTTCTTGCTTAACAAAAGATAAATTAAAATAATTTGACACTGCCATATGTTAACAATCATATTCTAGACAGAAAAATAATTACTACAGATGGTTTGATTTAGTGTTCTACAGAGGTTGAGGGAATAAACTCTCTGTTGTCAGTACAGTTTTTGGTATAATAATAGACACACTATTCAGTGAATAAAATAAAATATCCAAAGTACACGTGGCTCTTCCTGTCATTTTGAATCAGAGGTGGCAAAATGAATAACGCCTAATTACTTGGAGACTGGCTTCACAATATAGATAGAAAACATGTGGTACAAAATATGGATTCTATATACACCAGGATAATGTTACTAAAATCCTGATACCATGGGAGATAAAAGGTGTGTTGAGAATCATCTTTACTCCATCATGTCCACTTTATGACAGTTCTTACGCTGAACTCATGCATTAAGGATAATATGTTTCTTACCCTTAGGACATATAAAGGAAAGTGAAGTTGCTCAGTCATGTTTGACTCTTTGCAACTCCATGGACTGTAGCCTACCAGGCTCCTCCGTCCATGGTATTTTCCAGGCAAGAGTACTGGAGTGGGCTGGCATTTCCTTCAAGTTAATATTAAATATTATCAATAGAGTGGGTTTCCCAGGTGGTGGCTAGTGGTAAAGAACCCACTTGCCAATGCAGGAGGCAAAGAGACACAGGTTCAACCCCTGGGTCGGGAAGATCCCCTGGAGGAAAGCATGCCAACCCACTCCAGTATTCTTGCCTAGGGAACCCCGGGGACAGAGGAGCCTGGCGGGCTGCAGTCCATAGGGTCTTAGAGGGTCAGACAAGACTTAAATGACTTAGCATGCATGCATTATCAATATGGTACCACTTCTCTCATTTTATAAAATATTTAAAATATTTTTAAAATGTTAAATATTTTTGAAGGAAAAAAAAGCACTTAACCATAATACTATCATTCTAATTCAATACATTGCATTGCTTTTTGTGACTTGCCTTCCAAGTTTTGTCCTTTGGAATGTCATAGCAGTGGATGGTGGTGGTGGTGGTTTAGTCGCTAAGTCAAGCCCACCTCTTGCCATATCATGGACTGTAGCCCGCCAGACTCCTCTGTCCATGGGATTTTCCAGTCTAGAATACTGTCATTTCCTTCTGCATGTAACAGTGGATAAATAAATAAATAAATCCACAGATGACAGTGTTGGCAGGAGCCTTGTGTCTGTTCTAGGAACAATAAGTGCTGCCTCTTCCATGATGGATGTGTTTCCACTGGTAATCCTTCTGAGGAATCCTGGCACACTGTAGCCTCAGCGCTGGTCTCTACTGCTGGCAGCCAGGTGCACACACTGTTAGTGTGTGGAGGCCCATGTTGCTGAGCCCACGCACAACCTCCTTCCTTGTCACTGTGGCCACTTTAGTCATAAGGCACTTTGGCAAGGAAAGGAATGGCTGGGGATGGAGACTGAAGTTCACAGAATGAGCCATTCTATCCACTTCTTTATTAAAATTCATCTCCTCTGAGTTCACCCTTTAGTGAGCCTTGCAGTGAGAAACACATATCTTCAGACTCGTCTATCTTGAGAGGTCTATCCATGTACCTCTTCCCCAGACGTTGTGATCAATTTTTGAGGTACATTTCTCCCAAGTCCCTGATAACCTAGTCAAGAATTTAGCCATGATCTGTGGATCTCACTTGACTTGTACTTCTGGTTATATAGCACTAAGTATCAAATACACTTAAGAACATCCTCAGAAACGGGATTACAGGGCTGAAGGTAATAGCTAATGACTTTGAGTTATTATTTTCACACTACCATCAAGTTTTTTCACTGCCACCAAACAATACATGAGCATATTCATTTTACTGCCTTCTTATTGGTAATTATTATACATTTTTTAAATTGACCAAACCATTGTATGCCAGGCACTGTGTTCAATGTTTCACCTTTTAAATTTCCTTTATTACTTTCAAGACAAAATATCAAGTTTCATTTTTTGCTGTTTACCCTCAGCATAGTGTTCATGTCTTCTAAGTCATCTGTTGAACTCTTGATTTAAAATTATTAATTCACTGGAGTCTTTAAACAGTGTATTTTAAATAGTGTTACAAATGTTTCACATTTTTTAGTCAAAGGTTTAAAAATAGAATTTTTCACAAAAATTAAATTACAAATATATAAATTATACTTACAACTATATAATTATAAAATATAAACATACAATTCATTTAAAAGGGAATCATTTATAACTTCTGCTTTCTAAGATCATGTGTTGCCCTGTGCTTAGTTGCTCAGTCCTGTCCAATCTTTGCAATCCCCTGGACTGTAGCCCGCCAGGCTGCTCTGGTCATGGGGATTCTCCAGGCAAGAATACTGGAGTGGGTTACCATGCCCTTCTCCAAGGGATGTTCCCAACCAGGGGATCAAACCCAGGGCTCTTGCATTGCAGGTGCATTCTTTACCAACTGAGCCACCAGGGAAGCCCTGGTAACAGATTTAAACTTAGGAAAATATTTTTCTGAGACATATTTGATCCTATTATTGTTATATTTAATTTTTTTTACATTTACATTTTACTTTTTTTTTTTTTTTTTACATTTGGCCTACAGTTTGCTTCCTAATGATATAAGAATGGCAGATGCATTTATCTAGGGAATTTTGCTGCACACAATTCTTTTTTTTCCAAAAGGCTTTTAATATTAAGTTGTAGGTAACTGTCAACTAATTTCTTAAATAAATATTTTTAGAGTAGTCTTATTTTTACAGAAAAGTTGGGGAGACAGAACACAGGGTTCTTACCCCCACAGACCCAGTTTGCTCTGCCATTAAAATCTTTCATTACTATGGCACATCTGGGACCACTAGTAAACCGATGTTGTTATTAATACATTATCTATAACATTATTAGTCTGTCTATAACATCATTAATAAGTCCATGTTTCTCAGATTGCCTTAGATTTTTAATGTCTTTTTTAACATCTGTCCCAAAATCCTAACCAGGACACCACATTTGTTTTATACGTCAAATCTCCTAAGGGTCCTGTTGTTAAGATAGTTTCACAGACTTTCCTTGTTGTTGATGACATTAACAGCTCTGAAGAGTTCTTGTCAGGTATTTTATAGAATGCTTCTCAATTAGCATTTGCCTGATATTTTTCTTACAATTAGACTGGAGTTACAGAACTTGGGGAGGAAGGTCAGAGGTGAAGCGCCATTCTCAAAACATCATACCAAGGGTCCAGGCCATGAAAGTGCCTGGTCACTGCTGGAACTGACCGTGGCCACCGTCTGGGGCAGTGCTGACTAGTTCTTCATCTCCATCACGAAGTTATTCCCCTCTGCTTTTCATACTGTGCTCTGGAAGAAAATCACTATGTGCCATCCACACCTAAGGAGTAGGGAGTCACACTCTAGCTCTACTCTTTTTATTTTTATTTTTTAAATAAATTTATTTTAATTGGAGGCTTTATTACTTTACAATATTGTATTGGTTTTGCCATACATCAACATGAATCCGCCACAGGTGTACACGTGTTCCCCATCCTGAACCCCCCTCCCTCCTCGTACCATCCCTCTGGGTCATCCCAGTGCACCAGCCCCAAGCATCCTGTATCCTGCATGGAACCTGGACTGGCGATTCATTTCATATATGATATTATGCATGTTTCAATGCCATTCTCCCAAATCATCCCACCCTCTCCCTCTCCCACAGAGTCCAAAAGACTGTTCTGTACATCTGTGCCTCTTCTGCTATCTCATACAGGGTTATCGTTACTCTTTTTAAAATAAGAGCCCAAAGTAACTTTTCTCTCAAATCAAATACTCTGGGACTTTGCTATAATGTGTTTCTCTAAATTTCTTGTAGTAGATATGTTAAATATCAAGTGCCAATGTGTCCAATGACATTATCTTCACTCCTTTTCCTCTGCAATCCTTTCTTTACAGTATTTAACCATGCTTCCACCAGCAACACACACCAGTTGAGATCACTTGGTGGGCTTATTGCTAAATGTGTCCTAACCTGGGAAAAGCAGAGCTGAGATTAAAATCTAAAATGTCAAAGAAGCTGGGAGAAAAATTTAAGTCAAAGGTTGATCTGGGAATCTAGGTGAGGTACCTGTAGCAGAAGCTGGGTGAGGCCAGGGGACCAGGAGATTTACTGACTTTCAGTTAAATCATTTTTTTTGCCTTGTTCATTTGTTTATTTAAAGCTATTGGCTCTGATTCCACAAATCATGTGTTAGAAACCATTTTCCTTATTGTTGAGGGCAGCAACAAAACCAAGGTGCCTAGCCCAGCAGACAGGTATTTTTATCTCTGATGATCAGATGGGATCAGGTGACAATTTAGAACATCATTTTTCTTTAAAATTCTTAATAAAACATCAGATATTCAATCTTCATATACGTTATCATTCCCTTTACTGATTATCTCCTTTCCCCATATATTTTATGCTTTCCACGCAAGAAATAGGTTTGTGTCTGCAAAACTTCACACCTACAAGATTTTACCTTTGCAAGTAGGATTAATTAAGGCAGGATGACAGCTGGGAGAAGTTATAGTCAATTAAAAAGAGAAGAATTGGTTCTTGACTAAAGGGAAATTCATGTCATAATTTTCTGCTTGCTCCATAACTTTAGAATTGCAACTGTTTAAAAAGTAGTTTCTTTGTTTCTTTCTCTCTCTGATCTCTATGGACAGTCTTTTTCTTTAAAGGCCAATGAATTGTCTGGATTTATTTTATTAATGCCACCGGCTTACTGTTATATATTATATTAATTTGCATATTTTATCCATTAAAATATAAAATATGTAAATATTTTATACATACACATAAAGAATTTTTGAAAAGAGAATTTTCTACATCATTTTATGGTAATCTCTGACCATGGTCCCAGGGTAATGTGGACTTTTCATCTGGTCTTCCTTCTATAAAGTGCATATCAAGATATAAAGTACTTTAAAAAACAATTTTAAATTCTCCAGTTCTTTCATATATTTTTCAAAACCCTTTGTGATTATTAGCTGCCAGGTCAACCATTTCTAAGGGAATTATAGCTTTCAAGGGTTACTTGAACCTGAATCCTTATCCTTCTCTTACCCATCATTAGGACTTTATGTTCCCCTTAAAAGAAGCTTCCAGTTCCATTAATCTTTTCAATCCACAGAAAGGCTGTCCTAATCTTATTTCTGACTCGTATCTTTATACCAGAACTTTAAGTTCCCTCTGAAACTGCTGCCCATATAAAGATTTACTGCTGTTTTCATTTTTCTCAACTCCATGCTAAGCTGCTAAGTCGCTTCAGTTGTGTCCAACTCTGTGCAACCCCATAGACAGCAGGCCATCAGGCTCCCCCATCCCTGGGATTCTCCAGGCAAGAACAAGGGAGTGGGTTGCCATTTCCTTCTCTAATGCATGAAAGTGAAAAGTGAAAGTGAAGTCACTTAGTCGTGTCCAACTCTTTGCGACCCCATGGACTGCAGCCTACCAGGCTCCTCCATCCATGGGATTTTCCAGGCAAGAGTCCTGGAGCGGGGTGCCATCACCTTCTCTGGCTCAACTCCATAAATTCCCTTTAATAACAGATGACATATTTTGTTTTTAAAGGTATTATTTTGATTCTTTATATAGCTTTTTTTTTGTCTGATAATGTAGTACAGTTTTATTATAATATAAACTGTTTCTTCAAGAATATATACACTGATGACCATTCAGCAAAGAAATGGCATCACAACATTCCTGGCTACCACTCCACCCCCAATGTGTTCAGATCTCACTTACCTGCTGTGGGTCTTGGATATGTTGTGGTTGTAACAAGTTTCTTGGTTACTCTATTCACCAGGAGATACTGCGAAACAGTAATCTGAATATCTGGCATACTGTGTAATACATTCATTCTCTACCAATATCTTAAGACTTGATAAATGTTTAGAGAAATGGAGTATTTTCTATATGAGAAATTCAGTTTAATCCTCTTAAATGACCTAGTGCAACAAACACTCCTCCCCTCCTATAGAACACATGGCAGATCTATGGGGTAGATCACAGACAGATTTGTTCAATTTCATCCTTCTGGTACATTCTAGAACCCCAGACTAATAAAGATGCCTTCTTAAACATCACAAAAATTTGCAAAATCCTGGACACTAAATACACATTCCATAGAACTTGCAAAAATAAAACAAAGAAAAGTTCAAATGCAAAAGACATTATATTTCAAATCAGTGTGACTAATTACAAATATTTAAACAGGAAGTGTAGTCTGCACATATTGAACTTAGGAAGAAAATCAGTCTCAGCAGAATCAGCTTGTGAAGTCAATGAAATATTTTCTGAATTAAGAAAACGGGGATGTAAGTACAGCTACATCTGGGAAAGGACTATTATGCTAATGATTATTGTATGTTTCAGAAGGGAATATCTTCTAGAGTTTTTGTTTCCTGTGTTTAAAAACTATGTTTAATGTCACTTCAGTTATTTTTCCCACTAACTCCCTTTACCTATGAGACCCAGGGTTTGACAACAGTGTTGTTGTTTATTTCCAAAATGATCCTTTTTGATAAACTAAAGATGAACTCCGTTAGGATTCACCAAATGATGATGGACTTCCATCTAATTATTTACACAATAAAACACTGAAATAAGAAGCATGTTAATTCACATAGCAGTTGAATTAATTGCTATTTGAAGTAACAAATTAAGCTTCTATTTTAACTCTTATGATTTGAAGTGAAATGTTTATGCCAAAATGACTGGGGTACACCACATGTTCCTCAGACTCATTTAAATTTTTGAGATCAGAATGAGTTAGTGTTTTGATGGAGTGATCTAAATAATTACCTCATCTGCATTTCACAAGCTATTAATGCAATTTTTTCATACTAACCAATCCATCTGTGTATATAACATGAGTTCACAAGGTAATTATCTACTTTCTGACATGCCCCTTTGGGCAAGGGAGGAAGATAAAGGAAACACATGAGTCTTTTGAGGGCTCATGTTGTAATTCTCACCACTTGAAAGTCATCTGCCTTTTATTTACTCAAATTCTCTACCTAAGGAGGCACAGTGTAGCAAGAAAATAATGATACAAAATTTGTAACTCATGCAGCACAGAGAATCCTTCCCCAGAAGAGACATTCTAGAAGTTAACTGTTACATCAGAAAAATATTACGAAGCTCATAAAATATGTCCCATTTTTATGTCCCAAGTTATCATTCAGAATTCTAAAACAGAGACCCATTTTGCTTTCATTCTTTAATGTAGGACATTACCAAAATGTACCATATTCCTATGGGGGGAAGTTTCATGATTATCTAATTTAATAGGCACTACCTGGTAAGTAATGGGTCATGCAGTAACTATGTTAAATCCACGGGGAAAATGAAGGAATTAGAAAAAGATTTCAAATGAAAGGCTATTTTACAATATTATTCATAAGAGTGTCTTCAATTTGGGGACACGTTTATTGGAATATTTTTTATACTTAGGCTTAATTTTATATTACTAAAATATGTCATTTAAAAATCACATATTTTATTTATACTTAAAGACGCTTGATCCTTGGAAGAAAACTTATGACCAACCTAGACAGCATATTAAAAAGAAACATTACTTTGCCAACACAGGTCCATCTAGTCAAAGCTATGGTTTTTCCAGTAGTCATGTATGGATGTGAGAGTTGGACTATGAAGAAAGCTAAGTGCCAAAGAATTGATGCTTTTGAACTGTGGTATTAGCAAAGACTCTTGAGAGTCCCTTGGACTGCAAGGAGATCCAACCAGTCCATCCTAAAGGAGACCAGTCCTGGGTGTTCATTGGAGGGAATGATGCTGAGGCTGAAACTCCAATACTTTGGTATTTCGCATCGCAATACCTGATGCAAAGAACTGACTCATTTGAAAAGACCCTGATGCTGAGAAAGATTGTGGGCAGGAGGAGAAGGGGTTGACAGAGGATGAGATGGTTGGATGGCATCACCGATTCAATGGACATGGGTTTGGGTAAACTCTGGGAGTTGGCGATGGACAGGGAGGCCTGGCGTGCTACAGTTCATGGGGTCACAGACAGACAGACTGAACTGAACTGTCAGTTCAGTTTGGTATATTGTTTATACCAATCTAAGGAAATTTTATGCTTTTCAAACAAAATTGTATGCTTTTCAAACTTCTGGAGTTACCTATTTGGGTGTGGGTCTAAGTTTCAGATGAAGGAAGATATTTAAGTTTTTGAATAGAGTTCTGATGTCTCAGTGGATAAGGAATCCACCTACACTGCAGGACACACAGGAGACACAGGTTCCATTCCAGGGTTGGGAAAATCTCCTGGAGAAGGAAATGGCAACCCATACCAGTATTCTTGCCTGAAAAATCCCATGGACACAGACTGGCAGGTCACAGTTCAAAGGGTCGCAAAGAGGTGCACATGACTGAGCACCTAATCAACTTTGCATGCACACAAAGTTAGAATTAGAAGGCGTTTTTTAAATCCAACTTTATTTCCCAGAGACTTCCCTATTTATAAACACTACACATCAGCATAAAAATTAAATACACAGGATTTAACTTTTAACTTAGATTTGGAAATAAAATTAGAATTCAGTAAACATATTCTTTTGAGATAAAATGTTCATACTAGCATATTCAGTTAAACTTCTGTTTTCTCCTTTATTTCCTTCTTCTTTCACTGTCCTTTTCCTTTTGTATTTTTAAAACATTCATAGCAATGAAACAGGAAGCATAACAGGTGGGGGGTAGGGAAGAGCTGCTTGCCCTGGAGGGGGATTTCTTCTTCTTTTAAATCCATAGATATGAACCATCATTTTAAATACTAAGGAAAAATACTAGCTTTCATATACATAATTTCTTTACATTTGACTTAGACAAAGGCCTTTAAAAACAGAAAAAATGTACCATCAATTTCATTCCTAGTGAAATAAAATTTTATTAACAGTATCATTCTCTGGTTACTTAAGTAGTAGAAGCAGTTCAACAGGGTAGCACTTTATTTCACTCATACAATGAAGGTAAACAACTCTTTTCTGAGCGATAAATTGGTCCTTATTTCTCATGCATTTTCAAGCCAAAATAGATCTTTCTCTAACAAACTGCCAATCTGGGACCCAAAGGTTTTATTTCATTTTGTTTTCTAATTGGTAATAAAAGCAATGTCTACCTTCCATTATTACTGACAAATTAAAAAAAAATACCCTGAGAAAATGTAGAAGTGCTTTCAAGGATTGTAGATGTCTAAAGAATAGATCAGAAATAGGCATTGGAGGGGTAGCTAAGAAATAAAATCTTCCTCTGGGGTAGGAAGAAACTGAGAGGCTGGGAATTCCAGACTTGAGGCTTTTATGAATATACCATCTTATTCGACATGAAGTACTACTCAGATTGTATCATTCAATACATTATTATCTTAGTTTCTTCTTTTTAATGGACTTTACAGGTACACAATTTAACAAACTGTCTGTGTACGTTGCTCTGAGCATTTGTCTGCTGAGATGGGCTCATTCCACAGTAACAAGAAGTTATTTACGGAAACTTGCTTGCAGTTGCATAGTCTTTGTCAGGCAATCCTTGGCGGTACTTGATCAACAATGGCCCAATATTTGTTGCACACACACTATGTGCCAGGTGTTCTGAGAGGTTTGAGAAACAGAACATCTGCCCTCAGAGTTTATAGTCCAGTGAGGAGGGTGAGGGAAATATATAGATTGCTACTGCTGCTAAATCACTTCAGTTGTGTCCGACTCTGTGCGATCCCATCGACGGCAGCCCACCAGGCTCCCCGTCCCTGGGATTCTCCAGGCAAGAACACTGGAGTGGGTTGCCATCCCCTTCTCCAATGCATCAAAGTGAAAAGTGAAAGTGAAGTCGCTCAGTCGTGTCTGACCCTCAGCGACTCCATGGACTGCAGCCTTCTAGGCTCCTCCGTCCATGGGATTTTCCAGGCAAGAGTACTGGAGTGGGGTGCCATTGCCTTCTCAGAATATATAGATTATTGAATACCAATTTTGACCAGTGGCATAAAGGAAGTAACACCTACATAGAGACCTGAAATACCAAGAAGTGACACCAGAAAGGACAGGAGGAAATGGAGGATGAGGAAGGGGTAGGCATTCAAGAAATGAGAACACAGGCCAGGCCTGGAAAGTTTCAATCTGCGCCAGAGAGCTGATGGGGTTGGGGCTTTGGCAAGGAAGGCGAAATCATAGATTTCTCCTTGCAGCCATGATGCAGTAGCTTGGATCTTACTCCAGACACTGAAGAGCCTTTGGGGAATTTTAAGCAGGGAAAGGACACATTACACTTTATATATTTGGAGTGTCACTTGGTGGCTGAGTGGAAATGTGATTGCAGTGAGATAATAGTGGGGGAGAAGCCTCAGAAATACTTATCAATGCAGCAACCATCAACCACATGTGGCTGTTAAGTTTAAACTAACTGAAACTAAATTCATTGGATCATCGAAAAAGCAAGAGAGTTCCAGAAAAACATATACTACTGCTTTATTGACTATGCCAAAGCCTTTGACTGTGGATCACAATAAACTGTGGACAATTCTTCAAGAGATGGGAATATCAGACTACCTGACCCATCTCCTGAGAAATCTGTATGCAGGTCAAGAAGAAACAGTTAGAACTGGACATGGAACAACAGACTAGTTCCAAATAGGAAAAGGCGTACGTCAAGGCTGTATATTGTCACCCTGCTTATTTAACTTCTCTGCAGAGTATATCGTGAGAAATGCCAGACTGGATGAAGCACAAGCTGAAACCAAGATTGCTGGGAGAAATATCAATAACCTCAGATATGCAGATGACACCACCCTTATGGCAGAAAGTGAAGAACTAAAAAGCCTCTTGATGAAAGTGAAAGAGGAGAGTGAAAAAGTTGGCTTAAAGCTCAACATTCAGAAAACGAAGATCGTGAGATCCAGTCCCATCACTTCATGGGAAATAGATGGGGAAACAGTGCAAACAGTGTCAGACTTTATTTTGGGGGGCTCCAAAATCACTGCAGATGGTGACTGCAGCCATGAAATTAAAAGACAGTTACTCCTTGTAAGAAAAGTTATGACCAACCTAGACAGTTTATTAAAAAGCAGAGACTTCTTTGCCAACAAAGGTCTGTCTAATCAAAGCTATGGTTTTTCCAGTAGTCATGTATGGATGTCAGAGTTGGACTATAAAGAAAGATGAGCACCAAAGAACTGATGCTTCTGAACTGTGGTGTTGGGGAAGACTCTTGAGAGTCCCTTGGACTGCAAGGAGATCCAGCCAGTCCATCCTAAAGGAAATCAGTCCTGAATATTCATTGGAAGGACTGATGCTGAAGTTGAAATTCCAATACTTTGGCCACCTGATGCTAAGAACTGACTCATTGGAAAAGACCCTGATGCTGGGAAAGGTTGAAGGCAGGAGGAGAAGGGGGAGACAGAGGATGAGATGGTTGGGTGGTATCACCGTCTCAATGGACATGTGTTTGAGTAAGCTCCTTGGAGTTAGTGATGGACAGGGAAGCCTGGCGTGCTGCAGTCCATGGGGTCGCAGAGTTGGACACGACTGAGCAACTGAACTGAACTAAACTAAGATTTAAAGCTCAGGTCCTCATTTGTCACATGCTGGCCACCAACCTGGACAACACAGATGGAGAACACTCCCATGACTGCAGGACCTTCTCCAGGCAGTGACATTCGGGGACCGCATCCACGTCTTCCCAGGCTCCATCCTCAGCTCTCCACCTTCCATGGAACCTGCCAGTGGTAAGATCCCTCTGGAAGTCCCCACCTCACTCCCTACTTCCCCACTCTTCCACTTCCATGCCCCTTCCTATGCCTTCTGCCTCATCAGCTCTTTCCTCTTCTCTTCTCTGTTCCAGACACAGCTTTCCAACAGCCTATTGTGAGCTTCCTAGAGCTTCTATGATGGCAGTGTAAATTCAAGATGTCCATTTGTTGTTGTTTAGTTGCTAAGTCATGTCCAAGTCTTTGGCACCCCGTGGACTGTAGCCTGGCAGGCTCCTCTGTCCATGGGATCTTCTAGGCAAGAATATTGGAGTGGGTTGCCATTTCCTTCTAAAGGATATCTTCCTGACCCAGGGATCGAACCTGGGTGTCCTATATTGGCAGGTGGATTCTTTACCACTGAGCCACTTGGAAAGATGTCCATAATCATATTTTTCCCCATGACTACTAACTCCTCCTGATCTATTTTATTAATGGCACTACCAATTTCCTAGTCACCAGATGCAAGTGCTCTGCATCCCTTTCTCAGGCAGCCATTCAATCATACATAATCTACTTTCATGATTTCTCTTACATACTTCTCATTTCCAATATTGCCTAATTAATTGCTGCCTGGGCTAATTTAAAATTTCCCTAATAAAATTCATTACAAATCAGCATTGGAAGATTAATCTTCTTGAATTAAAAGAACTCCTTGCTCAAAGATACATACTCTTCTTCCAGTACAGCTTTGAAAATAATGTTAGATTTCCAATTTTACTACTGTTTTGACCTCTTTTCAACAGCTTGTTTCCTGTTGCAGAAACTTGTCCCCTGCATTCCACCCTCAGACTCCATTCACTCAATCCCTTTTCCATCCACTGAACATCTCCCCTCCACTTATGACTATCCAAACTCGCCTTTAAGATCCATCGTATAACAAATGCTACTTGCTCTCTGAATTCATTCTTTAGATTAAAAACCTGATATTTACTCTGTTTAATCTCCAGTAAAATTTTAATGTCCTTTTCTTGAATTTAAAAATTTTCACTCACCATTACAGAGTTTATTAATATACTATGTTTGATAATTTCTAAGCTCAAGAATAGTGTAGACATATCTGAGGCAACATCTAGCACCCACTGCACAGAATTAAGTAGAATATACACACACCTCCACATTCATATTTCATTGTGGCTCTCAAGCAATACTCTGCCTTGGTTTATACCGGTATCAAAAAAGTTTAACATCCTTGTAAAAATTGCTCAAGTATAGTGTCGATAAGCAGCACTGATATGCATCAAGATATGCTGACATCTTGATGAACCAAGTGTCTTATTGTTTCCTTAGGACTTTACTGAAAGAAAGGATTTAAAGAACAAATACCTTCATCATTTACATCGTAACACATACAGAAAATATCACTGAAGTTTTATTATTTGCATATTCCTTCAAAGAATTCACTTGGACAATTTTGAAATTCATAATTAGCTGATGGTCATGTGTAAATGAGCTTCCCAGCTGGTGCTAGTGGTAAAGAATCCACCTGCCAAGGCAGGAGATGCCAGAGATGCGGGTTCAATCCCTGGGTCAGGAAGATCCCCTTGGTAGGAAATGGCAACCTGCTCTGGTATTCTTCCCTGGAAAATTCCATAGACAGAGGAGCTAGAGGAGTCCATGGGGTAGCAAAGAGTCCGCCACGACTGAGCATGCATGCACACACATGTAGACAGATGGACAGACTGACAGATAGATACAAAAGAATATGGGAAGTTTGCTCCATGATGTTAGGTTAATCTTGCAAATACTATTAATGCCATCAGCACTCCTCATTTAGATGCTAGGGATATTTATTTGTTGACAGCTGGAGCACCAAAGTATAGACTCGAAGGCAGATATCATATACCTGGTTCTGTTTGGTACTACTGGATAAACTCATAGTCTCAGGTCAATTAACTGTCCATCAAAATCCAGGAATCCAATGTGGATACAACTTTATAAGACTTATTGTTCCAATATGCTACTTCTTGTTGTTGTCATTATAACTTAAATTAGGCATGGAAATCAAAATATTGAGTTGAAATAAAGTCTCAATTTCAATATTTGGATAAGCAGAATAATGTTGATTTATTTAGTCACTACAGGTCATTAGTCATGTCACCAAAGCATTTTTGTTAAAATTTATACACTAATCCTACTTTTGTCCCACTATTTTACCTATCCTATTTAAGCATATCTTCTCCTGATATCTACCTTACCAGTCTTTCCTTTAGTCATTTCTAACATTAAAATATATATATACCTAAAAGAACATACATTATTGAATATAATTTTTATGTTTATTACTTTATATTTATTCATTTGGGCCCATTAATGGATTTCAAGTTAAATGTGAAACATTAATTTGATAAGAAATTAAGGGAGTAATAAAAAGTCTCCAATCTCTGAACATGCACACTCCTGTTTCCACACCTCCCCATGTGCTCTTCACTCAGACTTTGATGCTCTTCAATCCAGAAACCTGCAGAGTCCTCCCAGAACGAGCTCCACTGCCAGTTCCTCCAAGTGACCATCACTGACGTCCACACAATACTAAGAACCTCAGTTCCTCTCTAACTCCTTACTGTGTAAATTTTTCTTCACAGCTCTTATCATCACCCTTCATTATCTTTTGTAACAATTTATCAGTCTGCTTGTTACTGACTTTCCACTTAGAATGCAGGTAGAGGTCAGAAGCTTTATTCTTTATCATGTATCTGACAGCCAAAATGTGTGTTTGACACCTGACAAACACAAACTGAATAAATAAGGAGAACAAAATGATTTAATCTTTGGACAGTGCAAATCTACATGATTTCTACCTGTTCCATAATCAGGAAATCTATGTTCCTGAATGGATTAAACTGTTAATTATGGAGTGGATCATTTTATACTATTACCATATCTCTTATTAACACATGGAAACAATTATTAAACTGCATTAATAAGTCAAGGCTGTATATTGTCACCCTGCTTATTTAACTTACATTCAGAGTACATTCCTGATATCTCAGTTGGTAAAGAATCCACCTGTAATGCAAGAGACCCCGGTTCGATTCCTGGGTCAGGAAGATCCGCTGGAGAAGGGATAGGCTACCCACTCCAGTATTCTTGGGCTTCCCTTGTGGCTCAGATGGTAAAGAATCCACCTGCAATGCGGGAGACCTGGGTTTGATTCATGGGTTTGGAAGATCCCCTGGAGAAGGGACAGGCTACACACTCCAGTATTCTGGCCTGGAGAATTCCATGGACTGCATAGTCTATGGGGTTGCAAAGCGTCGGACATGACTGAGAGACTTTCACTTCACTTCACTTCACTTCAGAGTACATCATATGAAATGCCAGGCTGGATGAAACACAAGCTAAAATCAGGAGTGCTAGGAGGAATATCAATAACCTCAGATACGCAGATGACAAACACCCTAATGACAGAAAGTGAAGAGGAAGTAAAGAGCTTTTTGATGAAGGTGAAAGAGGAGAGTGAAAAAGCTAGCTTAAAATTCAACACTCAAAAAGCTAAGATCATGGCATCTGGTCCCATCACTTTATGGCAAATTGATGCAGGAAAAATGGAAACAGTGACAGACTTTATTTTCTTAGACTCCAAAATCACTGTGGACAGTGACTGCAGCCATGAAATTAAAAGAACTAGAAGAAAAGCTATGGAAAACTTAGCATGTTAAAAAGAAGAAATATCTCTTTGCCAACAGAAGTCTGTAGAGTCCAAGCTGTGGTTTTCCCAGTGGTCACGTACAGATGTGAGAGGTGGACCATAAATGAGGCTGAGTGCCGAAGAACCGATGCTTTCAAACTATGGTGCTGGAGAAGACTCTTGAGAGTCCCTCGGACTGCAAGAAGATCAAACCAGCCCATCCTAAAGGAAATCAAACCTGGATATTCATTAGAAGGACTGATGCTGAAGTTCTAATATTTTGTCCACATGATGCAAAGAGCCAACTCATTGGTAAAGACTCTGATGCTTAGAAACACTGAGAGAAGGAGGAGAAGAGGGCAACAGAGGATGAGATGGTTGGATGGCATCATCGACTCAATGGACATGAGTTTGCACAAACTCTAGGAGATGGTGAAGGACAGGGAATCCTGGCATGCTGCAGTCCATGGGGGTCGCAAAGAGTCAGACACAACTGAGAGAGTAAACAACAACAAGCCTCCTTTTGTCACGAATCTCCTGCACATACTTGAGAAGTGTGGTTATGCATGCTTTGCAAAAGTATTTTCTTCCTACCCCTTATTCTGTCTCCTCTTTTTGCACCTCACTGGTTCCCGAACACCATCAAATTCTGATCTCCCACTGTCAATCTCACACTGTTCCTCTACCCCCAAATTTCCACCTACAGCTTCAGTTTTAACCAGGACACATTTTCTTTAAGAAACTACAGTTCTGTGTAAGAGACAGAAAGGCCCTCTTCTGTCCTGCAGGAAGCAGAGCTCTTGGAAAGGGGGCCAGAGAGAAAAGGGAAAACTTAGTTCTTGTCACCCACCAGGTAGGGGAGCAAAGATTTCAATTTCTATGATTACTCACGCTAACTAACTTGGAAGTTTTCCACATTATGCTGGCTGTTCAAATACTGGTGAATATAAGTTCTACCTTCAGTGGCAGTGCAGGGCTACCACTTAAATTTTGGCTTTTACATAAAAATCTCTGTTGATATGTTTGAGGTGTTTTTGTGACGACAATCCCCATAAGAGAATGGTAAAATAAACTACATAAGATATGTTGGAAATATCACATTTTTCATTTTAATTAAAACATACATTGAATAAAGAGCTTAGGAAAATGAGAGCTACTGATGTTAAACAATACCAGGTGCTTAACACCTGGAAAATACAAAATCATTCTTTTGCAATAAAAGAATAGAAATAAAAATCTAATTATTTAAGTAATCTTTTAAAGCTAGTTGTGTTGGCTGATGCTCATAAAAACATTTAAGAAATTGGTTTTAACTCTTGTGGAAAATGGGCAAAGAATAAGAACAGGCAGTTCAAAAAGGAATAATACTAATGACCAATGAACAGAAGAATATAATGCTCACCTACAAATAACTTACAAATGCAACTTAAAACCCTGAGATATATTTATTCAGCTAATAGACTCCTTATGGTTTTATTGTTGAAAGAGTGAGGAAATCAGTACTTACATATTCTACCCAGGGGATTATGACTTCTGTAAGACAGTTTGAAAATATGTATAAGACTTAAAATTGTACAACTTTGAAGTAGCATATTCTTTAGAAATTTACTCCAAAGAAATAATCAGACAAGTGTGTGAATACATGCACACGTGTGTGTATATATATACATATATATATATATATATATATATATATGTATCTATACGTGTGCCTTTCTCTATATGTGAGTATGTAAACATTTTATGATAACAACATTTACGGTAGAATATATTAAGAACCATGTAAAACATACTAGAAATGTACTGAAATAAAATTTAACACAGGTTATAGGAATGATGATGCTTACAATTTATTCACTGAAAAGACATTCAACAGCTAATTTTGATTTGAGAAAAGCAGGTCACACAACAGTAGATACAAATACTACATTTTCAATACAAAAAATATGATCACATTTCTGTAATAAAAGATATTTTATGTGCATTCAGAAGCTATAAGCTAACCCAAATCAGTGGTTATGTCTGGATGGTATGATGATAGCTGATTTCAATTCTATTTCTTTTTCCTGTTTCAGTTTGCTTAATCTGGATGAATTTTTAAAAAATAAATTTAAAGGCACTTTGAAAAATTGCCTAAAAAATAAACAAGATATTTTGGTTGGAGACAGTATGTTAAACAATGAACTGTTAAACTCATTGTTTGGAAAGGAACTGTGGATAGTTCCAACTATGATTTTGGAAAGCTATTACTAAAGGAGAAATGACAGTGTATATGTGACACAGTCCATATTTCTGACCAGTGGTCCATTTTACTTTCCAGGAAGAGAAAGGTTATCACACTTAAGGGTTATCATGGCCTAAGCCACGTCCAATGGAAGAAAACCATATGGAGGACCAAGTACAGCCACTAAGCAATGAGCACAGTCTTTCTGGTTTATGAAAAGCATTAGTTAAGCAGAGAGACTGTCAGGGAATGACGCCAAGCAGGTAGACACCAGCCACTAACACTAGCGAGGCTGAACACCTGGATTTGACAGCAGCAGCAGTACAAGGGCTCTTCCCTACCATCCTCACAATCGGGTGGCGGTGCAGGCTAGGACTGGACCACGTGTCTAGGTGATGGGTAAGCTCTATATCTTATTGGACAGCACTGCTCTGCTTAACTTACTGAACTAGATTGTGTCCAACACTCCAGTGGGTTAAACAGTGACAAAACCGTTCCCCAAATTTACAAGGTGCAGATTTTTGCTTTCTTGGACTCCTCACTTTCCCCTGAGTTCCATATCCAAACAATTATCCAGTCCTGTCTCATCTTGTATTGTTACTTTCATTTGATCTGTCAAAAATTCTCCTTACTTTCCATTTTCATATTCATCACTTCAAGCTTTATTGATGCAGGCCAGGATTCTGACTCCAGGCTTCTAAATGTGATGACAATTTTTTCCTTCCAATCTATTTGTTAAGGTTTTCACTGAATCCTTTTGACCAATTTGATTTTAGCATCTCCTGCTCCAAAGCCTACAAGGGGTCCTGTGATCTGTGTCATGACTTGATATGATTTGCAGTCAAACTGCCTGACTTCTGATTATTTCATCAAATTGCAGTGATCTCAAAACGTCTTCTGATTCCCCCTTCTATAATCTCCACTACTATTAGCTCTGAGATGTCCTAAGTTCTCCACTCACATCATTCAAATTCTGTTTTTCAAGATCCCAAAAGAAATGCCTGACCACTGCAGGCCTCTGAGGCATCATTATCTGCTCAATTGACTAAGGCATTGTACATGGCTTGCATATTATACTTCCTCTATGCTTGTCCTGAATTGTGCTTTAAATTGGTTATGATTAATTACCATTCCCTAAGTTCCAGTCTTTTCTATTCAATGAGATTGCAAACCCTCTGAGATCAGCACAGTGGTCTTCACATAGGGTATGAGGAGTCCCAGGTGGGAAAGGAAGCCTTTGAAAAAACATCTTCAGATGATTAAATTCTTCACATCTGAAAGGATGTCCTTGAGAACCCCACCTTTTCAAAAAGGCGTATCTTCACAAAGCAAACCACCAGCGTCTCTGTTCCTCTCGGGCTGCCCCTGTACTTAATGAAAGCCTTAAGCTGGCCTTAGCCATCCCATGACATACTCTCTGTCCTCTCTCCACAGACTCGTCTTCTTAGACACAGACTAGGTCCTGGATCTCTAGGTGATTTCACCGCTCTGCCTGGAGCCTGGTTCTGCTTCCCTCTACCCCCTGCGGTGTCTCATTGCTCAGATTTCTATGCTGTCAGAGAAAGTGCCAACTCTCACTCAAGTTCGGGTCACCCCACTATTGTCTCAGGACATCCCTGTGGCACTGGTCGCAATGTCCATGCAGCGGCTCATTTCTGTGACGCTGTGCTGTGTCTCTTCCTGGATCCCGGGCCCCATAGCACAGAAATTGTGTCTGTCTTGTCCACTGCTTCATCCCTGCACCCAGCAAGGTCGCTGGCAGGAAGGAAGTACTCAGAGGATAGAAAAGGCTAGTGTGATTCCTAAAATTACATCTGCCTTAGACTTAGATGAACTTTGGAGACCATGAAAACCAGACTGAGTAAGAGATTCAAATGCAGCACTTGAGTTCCAGTCAAATCCTCTTTGAATTCTGCCACTCTCTCAATACCTCACTGAACAAATATCCATTGACAGAACACGGATCGAAGCAGTTTGCTTGACTTCTTATTTGAATACAAGCCTCATTAATTCTAATGCAATTAAATAAATGCAATGTCTGTGCTACGGAAACACACATTACTATAGGTAATATGAGACAGCCAATGGAAATTTACTGTATGACACAGGGAACTCAAATCCAGTGCTCTGTGATAAGCTAGAGGGGTGGGAGAGAGATTCAAGAGAGAGGGGACATACATATATCAATGGCTGGGTCATGTTGGTATATGGCAGAAACCAGCACAATACTGTAAAGTAATTATCCTCCAATCAAAAACAATTTTTTAAAAATGAAATGTCTACATTTTTAAAGATATCTTTAAAGATATCATGGATATCAGTTATTTCCATCTGTATACTATGGTGATTCTTCTAGAAAGCAGCTTGGGGACAGCTTATCAGAAGTACAGGTTATAGCGTATCTAATTTCTTTATCCCTTATTACTTGGAGAAGAAGGGTTTTGATCTTTCTTTTAATCATTTGCCTGAAATAAAGATAAACATTATAACATGGTCAAGTAAGAATTAAGGATAATGATTCCTCACATATGCCTTTCTATATGAACAGTTTTGGAGCATCTCAGAAAGATACATTTACCATCCTGAACATTTTTCCTGCTCTGAAGGCTGGTTCTTCACACCTAACTCACAAAACCAGTAGTAGAAGCAATAGTTAATGGGACTATATTCTTTCTTACCAAATTAATCTTCCAAGGAAATAAATTTTGGGGGCCTCTTTGGTATTCCATTATTTCAAAAAGTCTTTTTAGGTGTTGTTTAAACACGTTTACAGTAAAAGCAATGAAGAGGAGGAAATCTATATTGCCACAGAAAACATCTGATGTAATTTGTACAAACTAGCATAGTCCATGAGGTCCATGGGATCGCAGACAGTCAGACACAACTTTGTGACTGAATAACAACAAAAAGCATAATTGAAGTTCCTTATGTCACAGGATAAGGGAGAAGCCTACAGATCACTGAAAAGAGGGGGTAAGCCCATCTACAGAGAAAATTCAATTCAGAGAGAGAACATAAAGGATATTATCACAGAATAGAATAAGGTGATGCAATGTGAAAGAAGGGCAACATTCTTTTAAGGCTGGAAATAATCTATTTTTTTAAAATCACAACACAGCATTAGCATTCTACTGCTCATTTTATACAATAAAATGGAAACCTACAGCTGTTCAGATGGAAGAACAGCACCGCATTTACATGGAAAACTCCCAACAGGAAATGAGACTTCAGTATCCTGTGGCTTAAATGTTACACATGAAAGAATAATAACTATTATTTGCATGCAAACTACATGCATTACCTATATTGAATCACTACTTCAAAAGATTTTTCTGAAACACCTCAGGACTCTACAATCTAAATATACTTTTCCCTTGTGGTAATGGAGCAATTACTGATAATATCCATAATTTTCTGGGAAATAAGATCCATATTATGTCCCAGGTTTAGAAACAGCATTAGAGGAATATTTATGAAATTAATGGGAATGTAACATTTCTAAGTCAAAGTCAAATAACCTGTAAGAGAACATTAAAGATTTTTAATGGATCCAGTTTATCAACACTTAAGAGGATACAATAGTGTACGGAAAAGGATTCATAGATTTCACACAAGCAATTATGAATGGATTATCATAATCACAGACCTGCATACATAAAATCAGGATGTAACTTGTCTAGTGAAATAAAAACCATAATTATAGTAACACTTAAAAATATACATCAAATATTTTATTTATTCCAGGATGGAGCAGATGAAGATGATAATCATTTTTACCATTTTAAACTGAAACACCAAGATAAAGGAAGCAAATCCTTGTTTTATTCATTTATCAAAATTGCTAATTAAAACCTATCTATCAAAAAAGAGTGCTACTTTCCAAAACAAATCAGAATGTTCCACAATGAACTCTAATCTCCAAGAGATTCCATGACCTCTAACCTTTGAGACTAAAATCTTCTAGCCCTTTGTTCAGACTGCAGTGTTGCCTTTTAATAAGATTTATGTCATGACTTATCCCCAAACACTTAGGCACACTAACTGGAAAACTTCATGAAGAAAAGAAATGTGTCGGGAGGAGCCAAGATGGCGGAGGAGTAGGACGGGGAGAACACTTTCTCCTCCACAAATTCATCAAAAGAGCATTTAAACGTCGAGTAAATTCCACAAAACAACTTCTGAATGCCGGCAGAGGACATCAGGCACCCAGAAAAGCAACCCAACTCTTCGAAAGGAGAGAGAAGAAATACAGCTCCACCCACCAGAACACCGACACAAGCTTCCCTAACCAGGAAACCTTGACAAGCCACCTGTACAAACCCACACACAGTGAGGAAAAGCCACAATAAAGAGAACTCCACAAACTGCCAGAATACAGAAAGGACACCCCAAACTCAGCAATTTAAACAAGATGAAGAGACAGAGGAATACTCAGCAGATAAAGGAACAGGATAAATGCCCACCAAACCTAACAAAAGAGGAAGAGATAGGGAATCTACCTGATAAAGAATTCCGAATAATGATAGTGAAATTGATCCAAAATCTTGAAACTAAAATGGAATCTCAGATAAATAGCCTGGAGACAAGGATTGAGAAGATGCAAGAAAGGTTTAACAAGGACCTAGAAGAAATAAAAAAGAGTCAATATATAATGAATAATGCAATAAGTGAAATTAAAAACACTCTGGAGGCAACAAATAGTAGAATAACAGAGGCAGAAGACAGGATTAGTGAATTAGAAGATAGAATGGTAGAAATAAATGAATCAGAGAGGATAAAAGAAAAACGAATTAAAAGAAATGAGGACAATCTCAGAGACCTCCAGGACAATATTAAACGCTACAACATTCGAATCATAGGGGTTCCAGAAGAAGAAGACAAAAAGAAAGACCATGAGAAAATACTTGAGGAGATAATAGTGGAAAACTTCCCTAAAACGGGGAAGGAAATAATCACCCAAGTCCAAGAAACCCAGAGAGTACCAAACAGGATAAACCCAAGGAGAAACACCCCAAGACACATATTAATCAAATTAACAAAGATCAAACACAAAGAACAAATATTAAAAGCAGCAAGGGAAAAACAACAAATAACACACAAGGGAATTCCCATAAGGATAACAGCTGATCTTTCAATAGAAACTCTTCAAGCCAGGAGGGAATGGCAAGACATACTTAAAATGATGAAAGAAAATAACCTACAGCCCAGATTATTGTACCCAGCAAGGATCTCATTCAAGTATGAAGGAGAAATCAAAAGCTTTTCAGACAAGCAAAAGCTGAGAGAATTCTGCACCACCAAACCAGCTCTCCAACAAATACTAAAGGATATTCTCTAGACAGGAAACACAAAAACGGTGTATAAACTCGAACCCCAAACAATCAAGTAAATGGCAACGGGAACATACTTATCAGTAATTACCTTAAATGTAAATGGGTTGAATGCCCCAACCAAAAGACAAAGACTGGCTGAATGGATACAAAAACAAGACCCCTACATATGTTGTCTACAAGAGACCCACCTCAAAACAGGGGACACATACAGACTGAAAGTGAAGGGCTGGAAAAAGATTTTCCATGCAAATAGGGACCAAAAGAAAGCAGGAGTAGCAATACTCATATCAGATAAAATAGACTTTAAAACAAAGGCGGTGAAAAGAGACAAAGAAGGTCACTACATAATGATCAAAGGATCAATCCAAGAAGAAGATATAACAATTATAAACATATATGCACCCAACATGGGAGCACCACAGTACGTAAGACAAATGCTAACAAGTATGAAAGGAGAAATTAACAATAACACAATAATAGTGGGAGACTTTAATACCCCACTTACACCTATGGATAGATCAACTAAACAGAAAATTAACAAGGAAACACAAACTTTAAACGATACAATAGACCAGTTAGACCTAATTGATATCTATAGGTCATTTCATCCCAAAACAATGAATTTCACCTTTTTCTCAAGCGCACATGGAACCTTCTCCAGGATAGATCACATCCTGGGCCATAAAGCTAGCCTTGGTAAATTCAGAAAAATAGAAATCATTCCAAGCATTTTTTCTGACCACAATGCAGTAAGATTAGATCTCAATTACAGGAGAAAAACTATTAAAAATTCCAACATATGGAGGCTGAACAACACGCTGCGGAATAACCAACAAATCACAGAAGAAATCAAAAAAGAAATCAAAATTTGCATAGAAACGAATGAAAATGAAAACACAACAACCCAAAACCTGTGGGACACGGTAAAAGCAGTCCTAAGGGGAAAGTTCATAGCAATACAGGCACACCTCAAGAAACAAGAAAAAAGTCAAATAAATAACCTAACTCTACACCTAAAGCAACTAGAAAAGGAAGAAATGAAGAACCCCAGGGTTAGTAGAAGGAAAGAAATCTTAAAAATTAGAGCAGAAATAAATGCAAAAGAAACAAAAGAGACCATAGCAAAAATCAACAAAACCAAAAGCTGGTTCTTTGAAAGGATAAATAAAATTGACAAACCATTAGCCAGACTCATCAAGAAACAAAGGGAGAAAAATCAAATCAACAAAATTAGAAACGAAAATGGAGAGATCACAACAGACAACACAGAAATACAAAGGATCATAAGAGACTACTATCAACAATTATATGCCAATAAAATGGACAACGTGGAAGAAATGGACAAATTCTTAGAAAAGTACAACTTTCCAAAACTCGACCAGGAAGAAATAGAAAATCTTAACAGACCCATCACAAGCATGGAAATTGAAACTGTAATCAAAAATCTTCCAGCAAACAAAAGCCCCGGTCCAGACGGCTTCACAGCTGAATTCTACCAAAAATTTAGAGAAGAGCTAACACCTATCCTGCTCAAACTCTTCCAGAAAATTGCAGAGGAAGGTAAACTTCCAAACTCATTCTATGAGGCCACCATCACCCTAATACCAAAACCTGACAAAGATCCCACAAAAAAAGAAAACTACAGGCCAATATCACTGATGAACATAGATGCAAAAATCCTTAACAAAATTCTAGCAATCAGAATCCAACAACACATTAAAAAGATCATACACCATGATCAAGTGGGCTTTATCCCAGGGATGCAAGGATTCTTCAATATCCGCAAATCAATCAATGTAATACACCACATTAACAAATTGAAAAATAAAAACCATATGATTATCTCAATAGATGCAGAGAAAGCCTTTGACAAAATTCAACATCCATTTATGATAAAAACTCTCCAGAAAGCAGGAATAGAAGGAACATACCTCAACATAATAAAAGCTATATATGACAAACCCACTGCAAACATTATCCTCAATGGTGAAAAATTGAAAGCATTTCCTCTAAAGTCAGGAACAAGACAAGGGTGCCCACTTTCACCATTACTATTCAACATAGTTTTGGAAGTTTTGGCCACAGCAATCAGAGCAGAAAAAGAAATAAAAGGAATCCAAATTGGAAAAGAAGAAGTAAAACTCTCACTATTTGCAGATGACATGATCCTCTACATAGAAAACCCTAAAGAGTCCACCAGAAAATTACTAGAAATAATCAATGACTACAGTAAAGTTGCAGGATATAAAATCAACACACAGAAATCCCTTGCATTCCTATACACTAATAATGAGAAAACAGAAAGAGAAATTAAGGAAACAATTCCATTCACCATTGCAACGGAAAGAATAAAATACTTAGGAATATATCTACCTAAAGAAACTAAAGACCTATATATAGAAAACTATAAAACACTGGTGAAAGAAATCAAAGAGGACACTAATAGATGGAGAAATATACCATGTTCATGGATTGGAAGAATCAATATAGTGAAAATGAGTATACTACCCAAAGCAATTTATAGATTCAACGCAATCCCTATCAAGCTACCAACAGTATTCTTCACAGAGCTAGAACAAATAATTTCACAATTTGTATGGAAATACAAAAAACCTCGAATAGCCAAAGCGATCTTGAGAAAGAAGAATGGAACTGGAGGAATCAACTTACCTGACTTCAGGCTCTACTACAAAGCCACAGTTATCAAGACAGTATGGTACTGGCACAAAGACAGAAATATTGATCAATGGAATAAAATAGAAAGCCCAGAGATAAATCCACGCACATATGGACACCTTATCTTCGACAAAGGAGGCAAGAATATACAATGGATTAAAGACAATCTCTTTAACAAGTGGTGCTGGGAAATCTGGTCAACCACTTGTAAAAGAATGAAACTGGACCACTTTCTAACACCATACACAAAAATAAACTCAAAATGGATTAAAGATCTAAACGTAAGACCAGAAACTATAAAACTCCTAGAGGAGAACATAGGCAAAACACTCTCCGACATACATCACAGCAGGATCCTCTATGACCCACCTCCCAGAATATTGGAAATAAAAGCAAAAATAAACAAATGGGACCTAATTAACCTTAAAAGCTTCTGCACATCAAAGGAAACTATTAGCAAGGTGAAAAGACAGTCTTCAGAATGGGAGAAAATAATAGCAAATGAAGCAACCGACAAACAACTAATCTCAAAAATATACAAGCAACTCCTACAGCTCAACTCCAGAAAAATAAACGACCCAATCAAAAAATGGGCCAAAGAACTAAATAGACATTTCTCCAAAAAAGACATACAGATGGCTAACAAACACATGAAAAGATGCTCAACATCACTCATTATCAGAGAAATGCAAATCAAAACCACTATGAGGTACCATTTCACACCAGTCAGAATGGCTGCGATCCAAAAGTCTACAAATAATAAATGCTGGAGAGGGTGTGGAGAAAAGGGAACCCTCTTACACTGTTGGTGGGAATGCAAACTAGTACAGCCACTATGGAGAACAGTGTGGAGATTCCTTAAAAAACTGGAAATAGAACTGCCTTATGATCCAGCAATCCCACTGCTGGGCATACACACTGAGGAAACCAGAAGGGAAAGAGACACGTGTACCCCAATGTTCATCGCAGCACTGTTTGTAATAGCCAAGACGTGGAAGCAACCTAGATGTCCATCAGCAGATGAATGGATAAGAAAGCTGTGGTACATATACACAATGGAGTATTACTCAGCCATTAAAAAGAATACATTTGAATCAGTTCTAATGAGGTGGATGAAACTGGAGCCTATTATACAGAGTGAAGTAAGCCAGAAGGAAAAACATAAATACAGTATACTAACGCATATATATGGAATTTAGAAAGATGGTAACAATAACCCGGTGTACGAGACAGCAAAAGAGACACTGATGTATAGAACAGTCTTATGGACCCTGTGGGAGAGGGAGAGGGTGGGAAGATGTGGGAGAATGGCAGTGAAACATGTAAAATATCATGTAGGAAACGAGTTGCCAGTCCAGGTTCGATGCATGATGCTGGATGCTTGGGGCTGGTGCACTGAGACGGCCCAGAGGGATGGTATGGGGAGGGAGGAGGGAGGAGGGTTCGGGATGGGGAACACATGTATACCTGTGGCGGATTCATTTTGATATTTGGCAAAACTAATACAATTATGTAAAGTTTAAAAATAAAATAAAATTGGAAGAGAAAAAAAAAAAAAAAAAAAAAGAAAAGAAATGTGTCATAGAATAGAGCCTTATGGACCCAGGCTCACTTAGGAAGTATTTCCTGAAGGAGTCATTGTTCACCATTCAACATATACTAGCCAACCACTTACTTGGTGCCCAAATGTGCAAATCACTGAACAAAACAAACATTGTCCTTGCCCTCAAGGAGCTGTTATAGGGAAGAACAAATCTGACTCCATATTCGATCTGTTCCTTTTACTTTAACCCTTGCACTCTATTGCCTGACCGCTGCACCTTTTGTAAAAGAATGTTGCCTATAGCCTGAAATACACAGGATAGCCCATTCTTTTTTCTTTTAGTTTTTCTTTTTTTTTATTTTCTTTTATTTTATTTTTAAACTTTACATAATTGTATTAGTTTTGCCAAATATCAAAATGAATCCATCACAGGTATACATGTGCTCCCCATCCTGAACCTTCCTCCCTCCTCCCTCCCCATACCATCCCTCTGGGTCGTCCCAGTGCACTAGCCCCAAGCATCCAGTATCATGCATTGAACCTGGACTGGCATCTCGTTTCATACATGATATTTTACATGTTTCAATGCCATTCTCCCAAATCTTCCCACCCTCTCCCTCTCCCACAGAGTCCATAAGACTGTTCCATACATCAGTGTCTCTTTTGCTGTCTCGTACACAGGGTTATTGTTATCATCTTTCTAAATTCCATATATATGCGTTAGTATACTGTATTGGTGTTTTTCCTTCTGGCTTACTTCACTCTGTATAATAGGCTCCAGTTTCATCCACCTCATTAGAACTGATTCAAATGAATTCTTTTTAATGGCTGAGTAATACACTATTGTGTATATGTACCACAGCTTTCTTATCCATTCATCTGCTGATGGACATCTAGGTTGCTTCCATGTCCTGGCTATTATAAACAGTGCTGCGATGAACATTGGGGTACACGTGTCTCTTTCCCTTCTGGTTTCCTCAGTGTGTATGCCCAGCAGTGGGATTGCTGGATCATAAGGATAGCCCATTCTTAAGGCTCTGACCTTTAAAGGTATAATACTTTTCCATTCATATAAAGATAAAATGTTTCAGAACAGAGAATAATATTTGTCTTGGAGGTTTGTTTACAGGAACATTGTGGCCTGACCTACAGGGACAATCGCAAGAACAAAGGATTCCTACACCAAGAAGTTTGCAATAACCAGCTACTGCCTACCCACTCCCAGCCCCTTGTAGTATAATAGAAGAGTGAATTAACCTGGGTAATTTGGTTCTTTGGGACACTAGTCCACCATCTCCTTGGTCTTCTGGCTATTCCTAGGCCCTACAACTGATCTCCAGATTTATTGGCCTGTTGTGTGCAAAAAGAACAATTTTGGACTTGGTAACTGCTACTGCTAAATGTTGCCAAGAAGTAACAGAGAAATTGGAATAATATGTGTTAGGTGCTCTGATACATGAACTGTGGGATGTCAGGGATACGTTTCTCAAGGCAGGCATCATGGCAAGTTGAACCCTGGTGAACGTGAAAGACCTTGACAGGTAAAGGTGGGGTGCTTAGTGCAAATGATAGGATGCTGTATTAGTGGAACTAACAGAATGCAAAGGAACAGGATTTGAGTGGAGAGATGAGATCTCAGCTGAGGCTGTAAGGACGGGCCTTGCAGTACACACTATAGCACACACTTGTTCTACAAACAAGGAGCCGATATTAAAAGCCAAATGTATGTGTCTTCTGATGTATCTTCACAAAAACAATAGAAATCATGAATATTGGGTAGTATCATTGAAATAAAGGCATCTTCACGAATACGAAGGTAATTTAGGTAATTAACATAGGTAATTCTTTCCTAAAAGGTCATATTTACTAGAAGGTAAATCTAATAATTTTAATAATGATAACCAGGTTGGTTTTTGAGAGAAATCACCCTGCCATGTAGAGAAAAGAGAGCAAGGAGGTAGAATTTGTATTTTTTAGTCATAAAACTGTGGATTTGACAACGAATATGTAAAAATATCCAATGCATACTTTTTAGGACTCCTTTTAAAGAACTTTTAAAAGCTGAGGCCACAGTAGTGTGGGCAACTTTCCCCCAACTCAGTCCCCAGGCAGTAGGGTGCCAGCTTACAAGCCCTATCAGTGCCCTTCCTGATGAAAATGGGAAATCAGATACTCCTCATATTTTCTAACCAATAAAAGTTAGGAAAATAAGCAACAAAGACGTCTTTTTTCATTATTTAAAAAATTATTTTCATTATTAATTACATTTATTTTTCTCTAATTTAAATGAAATTTCAAAACATTCTATGTTCATTGCAGACAACTGGAAGAACACAAAAGCATAAAGTAAGAAAATATTAATTGCTTTTCATCATCAACCCCTCAGAGATAACCACCACTAGTATTTTGATGCATCTTCTTGTTAATGTCTCACAAACTTGACAAAGATAGTATTGAACTATTGATTAGCTTTATAGTCCTTTGTCTTTTTACCTTTTAAGGTAAGATCTAAATTTTTATGATTAAAAATAAAAAGATCAACAACAATGCCTAGAATATTACAGGTAGCCAATATTTGTTGAATAAATATATGCATGAACTAATATTAGATTTTTCCAGAGGATGATGGCTCTTTTGACTTTCATTTTCCTGTAAATATACTGTAAAAAATGCCCTGCCTTCTCTCTGAATTGCAAAGTCCCTTCTGGTGCCTTCTTTAAATTTCTTCTTTATACAATGCACACTCTTCAAAAAGCATTGATTTGGTAGCTAGTATGAATTAGCAGAGTGTGTTTCCCTCATGATAGGGTATCTATCTAGCAAGCCTGAAATGACAGTGTTGTTAGATAGCGTGGGAAGAGTGGCTTTGGAGGATGGGGTAGCAACAAAGATAATTTAATGCAATGGAAGCTTTGACTGTATAAATTTTTTTAAGAAATTTAAGGGAAAAAACTGACTTTCAATGTCCTCTTTTTAAAGTGATAACATTATGTAATAGTACAAGAAACAAGAAGGGATGATGCAGGCCATCTTAACACTACAACTTACGGCCAAGACTCAATTCAGTTGCAGGAGTTGTTATCAGTGGGGGTGGCCCATCCTTCTGAGTCAATGTCCCAGCCAGAACCCAGTCATATCCTCCTCTTAATCCCAGGGAGCGGCCATGTAAATCTGGAGGTCAAAAGTCAGGACCTCTGGCGTACTAAACCTTTTGGTTATATAACAATATCCCATGACTTAGAAATATCTCCTCTTTATATAGTTCCAAGCAGTCTGATCATAGCTGACTACTGTTATGAATGTGCAACAACTGTACATGGCCGTTTTATAGGAACTAGTTTGCATCTCACAATCTGTGATGCTGTCATGTAGACATGCTTTGAATTCAACTGGCCTGGGTCAGCATGCCAGTGGGAAACGTGAAAAGCCTCACTGTCCGCTTTGGCTCAATTGGCCTAAATTTTATTGAACATAAGAATTAACTAGTATCCCAAGATGACTCGGATGGTGCCTGAGCTATAATTTTTCAAGGCCTGATCACAGTTTGTATTCAGAAAAGATGCACATTGAAAGACTGACTCTCTGATTTATTCTTCTAATAATTGTTTTATATATACTGTAATTTTATTTCAATCACCCAAAGTTAGCATGTAGGAAATTTAAATGAAACAGTAAGCTAGAAACAGTAAAGAACCAAAAACTCTAAAAAGGAAGTATACCTAAAGCATGAGAATTCAACATTCACTAGAGTTTCATATGTCAGTTTTGATAAACACATGACTCTTGCAAATTTTGAGACAAACTTTGAAATCATGATGACTAGTCTGAAGAGATTTCAGAACCAGCACTAAGATTTGCACATTCAGTTGGTTTGCAATTGACTTGTTATCTATTTACATAGTGTATAGTATAGATTTTTACCAGTCAGATCACATTTTAAGGAAAGAAGTATCTTCCTGCTGATATTTCTTAGCACATAAATTTCTAAAGTACATCAGAAAACCAAAGGCTATTGACACAAGGTTCTTTTAACATTTGGAAAATAGAGACAGAAATATAATGACAGGAAGCAAGTGACTGAATGCGGAGGTCCCTGAGTAAGAAGTTCACCCATCAGTAGTGTCCCTATGTAATTTCTCTTCTTCCCCTCTCTCCACCACTCTGCCTGTTGCTCTCTTCTTCTTTTCTAAAAAAAATTATTTATTTTTTAATTGAAGGATAATTGCTTTACAGAAAATTCTGTCGTTTTCCATCAAACCTCAACATGAATCAGCCATAGGTATACATATATCCCCTCCCTTTTGAACCTCCCCCTCTCCCTCTCATCCCACCCCTCTAGGTTGATACAGAGCCCCTGTTTGAGTTTCCTGAGCCACACAGCAAATTCCCATTGGCTATCTATTTACCTGCTGCTTTCTAATCTTGACTTTAAACAAGTCAGCTATAAAAAAGAAACTGTTTAATTTAGATGAGTCCAAAAAGGTTCTGACAGGTTTACATTTCAAGAATATACTGGATCTTAATTTTACTGTTATTAAGTATTAATTTTACTGTCCTTAATTTTATATATGTATAATTAGGCATTAGTGGTAAATAACCCACCTGCCAATGCAGGAGACATAAGAGACACGAGTTTGATCCCTGGGAAGATCCCCTAGAGAAGGAAATGGCAATCCACTCCAGTATTCTTGCCTGGAGAATGCTATAGACAGAGAAGCCTGGTAAACTTCAATCCATTAGGGTCACAGAGTCAGACACAACTGAAGTGACTTAGCACACACACATATTAATTATACATATATAAAATTTTGTTTTTTAAACTGATTTAAACTCTAAAAGGTGAGTCTAATAATTTTTATATACTTTATCATAAAACTGTTAACTCTGTCACTACCATTAAGGAAAATGTTCAGTGTATAAGTTTTTTGAACTCATATCTTATTTAATCTTTATCTATATATTCTTGCATTATTATATCCCATCTTGCTGAATAGGAAACTGAGTTTTAATCTAAACACTGTATGTAGCTCTACAGCAATTACAGTTAAAGGAGATGAAAGTGAATTTGAATACTGTACTTTAAGCCTCACCAATTTAGAGGATATTATCTTCTGCCATTGCCGGGAGAAATATCAATAACCTCAGATATGCAGATGACACCACCCTTATGGCAGAAAGTGAAGAGGAACTAAAAAGCCTCTTGATGAAAGTGAAGGTGGAGAGTGAAAAAGTTGGCTTAAAGCTCAACATTCAGAAAACGAAGATCATGGCATCCGGTCCCACCACTTCATGGGAAATAGATGGGGAAACAGTGGAAACAGTGTCAGACTTTATTCTTCTGGGCTCCAAAATCACTACAGACGGTGACTGCAGCCATGAAATTAAAAGACACTTACTCTTTGGAAGGAAAGTTATGACCAACCTAGATAGCATATTCAAAAGCAGAGACATTCCTTTTCCAACAAAGGTTCGTCTAGTCAAGGCTATGGTTTTTCCAGTGGTCATGTATGGATGTGAGAGTTGGACTGTGAAGAAGGCTGAGCGCCAAAGAATTGATGCTTTTGAACTGTGGTGTTGGAGAAGACTCTTGAGAATCCCTTGGACTGCAAGGAGATCCAACCAGTCCATTCTGAAGGAGATCAGCTCTGGGATTTCTTTGGAAGGAATGATACTAAAGCTGAAACTCCAGTACTTTGGCCACCTCATGCGAAGAGTTGACTCATTGGAAAAGACTCTGATGCTGGGAGGGATTGGGGGCAGGAAGACAAAGGGATGACAGAGGATGAGATGGCTGGATGGCATCACTGACTCGATGAACGTGAGTCTGAGTGAACTCCGGGAGTTGGTGATGGACAGGGAGGCCTGGCGTGCTGTGATTTTATGGGGTCGCAAAGAGTCGGACATGGCTGAGCTACTGATCTGATCTGATCTGGTCTTCTGCCATCATGCCCCTTTTACAATAATTATATTAATACTTGCATGGAATTCTCAGAGTATACATTTTTTAAAATAGTATTCTGAACCATAACTTTTAGCATGCCAATAGATATTAAATTGTTAAATTTAATTAAACAATTAAATTTAGTTAAAATTGCCACAAACTGCTAATCACAAGTTTAATATAAGTACCGTGGAACTTTATTAAGATTTGTGCATTTTAGTAATATAGCATGATATATACAAACATGCATTGTACTCTAATTATGCTTGATTTCAGCTAACTGTCTTGCTTTTGGAGCTGGCTTTAGTCATCAATATTTGATTTTTATACTGGCTATGTGATCATAATGAAGGGCTCTCTCTCATCTCTGTCTCTGTCTCTCTGATGGTATAAAAGAGTCTGTTATTTCATTTTATAGGTGCCGTGGTAGACACCTACTTTTTTACTTCTCTGCTATATACAATATATACCCCTATACACCCATTCTCCAGGTGAAAATTCTCCTATTTCCTCTGGGGAACGAATTTACTCCTGCTTTAGTCCATGTCGTCTGGGTAACACTGATGCTAACTGTCCTCCTCGGGTTGTGGAGTGGATGGAGGCCTGGGATCCTGGCCCATCCATCAGAGACTTCTTGCTGGTAATGGTAAGCTCAGGGATGGGAATGAATCTCAGGCTGAAACAATGAAACCCTCCCTGGAACTTTCACTGAGGTCACTGGGAAGAAGCACGCTTGGGTGTTTTCTGCCAGGGATGCCAGCCAGAGTGGTGGAAAACTGCTTTGTCACCAACTGGAAGAGATTCACTAAGAATGAAGCCAATCAAATGGCAATCAGAGGAGAGAGAAGGGAGAGTCCGATTTCTGAGCGCTGGCCCCAGTCAGTAAATAAACAAATCCTCTCTCTTGTTGAAGCCATTTTAAGTAACTCATGCAAATGAAAGAATTCTGACTAAAACTGAAGTGGTCACAGAATACATACATTTATACACTTTTGTACCCTGGATTTATCAAGACTACAAACATCTCATAAAAGTAATTAAAGGATTATCCATTATCCTACATCTGCTTCTTTAGTTATCTTCCAAAGTTTCTTTAATATAAATAGCACAGAAAAAAAAAATCTAAAACATGAAAGACTTCCTATAGTTTATCTTATGTCTATAAATTTTTATATAATTCTAGGTAACTATTTTTTTTGCAATTTTCAACAATCCATCAAAATCACTGCAAACACTACACCCTCGGCAAAATTACTTAATTTTTTTAGACAGACAAAATAAACAGATACACATTATTTAATCTTCTGTACCAGGCAGCTGTATATAAACACAGTTTTAATTAAGTTCCTTGAAATTTTATCTCTCTCTTATAATAGAATAGGCACTTAAAATCCTCTGAACTTAAATTAGGATAAAAATATTGAAACATTTTCAAATAAGCACAAGGATCAAAGAATATAAAACTATTATTTAAAAAGTAACTCTACAGAGGAATGGATAAAGACAATACGGTAGATTCATACAGTGAAATACTACTCAGGCATTAAAATGAATGAAACAATGCATCTGCAGTGTCATGGATGAACCTAGAGAGAGTCATACTGAGTGAAGTAAGTCGGGCAGAGAAGGAGAAATATATGACATGCTTTATGAGTGGAATCTGAAAATAAAGAATACAAATGAACTTACTTAAAATCCAGAAAAAGACTCACAGACTTACAAAATAAATTTATGGTGCTGGGGGCAAAGGATAGTTAGGGATTTGGGGTAGGTCATGTCCACACTGCTGTATTTAAAATGGATAATCAACAAAGACCTACTCTATAGTACATGGAACTCTGTTCAGTGTTATGTGCCAGCCTGGGTGGGAAGGGGCTTTGGTGGAGACTGGATACATGTGTATCTATGGTTGAGTCCCTTCCCTGTTTGCCTGAAACTACCACAACACTGTTAATTGGCTATACCCCAATACAAAATGTTTTTGGTGTTAAAAAAATTAAAATTAAAAAAAAAAGTTACTCTAAAAAATTCTCTTGAATATATTAAAATCTAAAAGGAGTAAAATAAAAGAAATTTCGAGTTTTAACATAATGAGAAGTTATAGCAATGAGAATTATAGCTATCGTGGAACAGTTGACATGATCCTATGTGAATTAGACACTGAAATTCCACTAAATATCATAGCCATTTCTTCTGATCTTGATCTTCTGATCTTGATCAGGTACTTGAATTGTGAAATAAAATTACTTGATCCAAATTTTTTAAAAAGGAAGGAAGTTTAGAGTGATAGATTAACTGAGTTATCAATCTTGCAAAACAATTTATCTTTGTGATAATAATTCTAGTTAACAACTAAGATGGTCTATGACAAGAACTGTTATAAATTAGTTGTAAACTATATTTTCCCCTTCCCTCTCTTACTATATATCAATGTAAAATGCTTGTCAACCAATGAATTGCAAGGAAGGAAATATCATTTTATCTTCAATTCTTCAGAAGGAATATTCAGATACATGTAATGAGGTAAAATTCATTAAAACTGGGGCTATGCTGGGAACAAAGGCCACTTAGGAATCTCCATGTGGAAACACCTTCCCTCCGCTGCCTTCAATGAAATCATGATCAGTGAAGATCAGTTAAAAAAAAGATGAAGGGCTTTTTATGGGGATAAAATAGTCTTATGTGGACCGGAAATATTTTTTTATCTCCAAATTATGAGATTATGCTATGGCTTGTTTAGGGATTGCTTGAATCTAAATAAATAATAAATTTTAAGTAATAATAAAATTTAAATAATAAATGAATCCCTAATCCTTTCTTTTGAATTTATGTATTATGCTTCAACATATTTTTCTCAGTGGTGGCAACTTTCTATGTAGACATATAACTGTTCTCAAATGCTGCCACCTAAAGGTTAAAATTGGGCACAGCCTAATAATGTCTGGAAATCAAAAAAGTATCTTTCTTTACCTAAGATACACAGAAATCCAATCACTTCATTATATCCAAGTACCAACTTACACATACATGTATCTATATGAATGCTTCTGAAGAGAAATATAGAAGTCAAATATTAAATAATTAATGAGTATTTTATCAATGGCCTTACCAAAAAAAGGAAAAAAATATTTTAAAGAATGACTTAAATATGTACCAAAACAGTATTACTACTACTACTACTACTAAAAATTAATGCTTTGCAAGTCATTTTACAAATGAAAAAGTTTGAAGTATGTTTTCTGATTAAACATGTAAGGTTACATTATAAATAAATGAGACCCATTACTGGTGCCGGTTACAAACTGATATTTCAGATTTTCAGAAAAGGTCAGAAAAATTCATTTTTGCAAACTAGTTAAAATCATCAATAAAAAGCAACCTTAGCCATATGCAAAAATATTGAAGACACTCTGAAAACATTTTGCAGAATACGAATGCCCAGGTCAAACCCAGCTGACATCCAGAGAAAGACAGTACTAAAATTTAACTGTTAACCTATGGAATGTTTTTATAATGGTGCTTTTGGTAATCCACAAGAAGAATGATAATACAACACAGTATTCTTACACAATGGTATATGTCAATTATAACTCAATAAAACCTGGAAAAATAAATTGTGTAAACTTACAATTAAATTATATCAAACATGAAAATAAACAACAAAGCTAAATAAACATTTTGCAGTGTTTATTCATGATTTCTCATAAGGACTAACATTATCTGGAAAATTTTGGCTAGCAAAAATGTATTGTAGCAATAGATTGGTGATATTAATATACAACTGTTGACACCATCAAAAACATTTGGTATGATTATTTACCAAAATCTTCTCCAATAATTTCAAGTCCCAGGCACTACCTATGAAGATATTACCTAGTGTCACTTTTAGAAATCAATAAAATATTGTTTTGGCTTTTATATCTCTGTCTTATGAGTTTAGTTAAGACAAGTTTATTTATCAAGGATTGATCATCTCCTGGTAGAATAATACGTTCAGCTTCAGAACTCATAAAGAATGCTCTGCAGACTGCACCAAGGGAATAAGACACCAAAGAGCAGGTCACCTTTCGGTTGGATGTCTTTTTAGCTGTGAGTCATTGTGTGAATGTGACAGCCATCGTGAGACAGGAAGCTCCTTGAAGGCAGAGACTGTCCACTTGGTTCATTCAATCTCTAAGCTCTGGTACACTCCATACACATTTATTGATTGATTGGATAAATAAATATACTGTTTATATTTAATAATTAAGTTTTTAACTATATCATATATGGATGGAGATAATTTTCAAATATAAAATTTGTATCCAAAATAACTTTTACTAAGCTTCAGTTGAGCTTATGCTTTAGCACTGAATATTAATGGAAAACATTGATAAATTACTTTCCACATACAGCATATGGACAATAATAGTGCTTGCACTTTTCTTGGGCAAACATGACATACATTATTAGCAAACTTTCTTATTTCCCCCCTTCCTATTTTTATTCTTTTAAAAATTATAATTGCTTGCCTAATAACATAGTCTCAGAAAAATTTTCACTTATTGACGTCAAAATAATTTACTTGAAATAAGCTAATTTTTCTTAAACGTGATTAAAATAGTATCAACAGAGCTAATACCTAAAATACTTTAACCCTTTGAAACCCAGAAGGCATAGACTCAAATCCCTCTTTTCTGTTATCCCAACAAAATACTCAATTTCCTTAATTCTTAAAACAGCAATAATAATACCGTAACCCACAGGAAGGTCGTGTCAGCAGAATGACTGAAACAAAATAAGATCTGAATAAATAACAGGCATATATTAGGAAGAAGAATGTGTGGAAACGGGGGCTCTTTCTCATAGATCTAAGTGGACTGTGCCCTTGCTGCTAGATGTGGTCCTAAAACGTGTCATCAGCTCGGGGAAACCACTTGTTTTAAGAGCAATGGCTCATTTTCAGGCTTCCCATTGAACTCTAACAAAAGTGTCACCTGATTTAGGCAAGTACTGATAAGAAAGAGAGCTAAGGCCCATTTTTTTTGGTAACAGTTTTGCTTTGGAGAAAGGAGAAAAAACATCTGTATCCACATTGATACTTGTCATCACGGCACTGCTCTGCCTCAGGACCAGCCATTCTAACACCCAGGCTCTTACTGGCAACATGAGGCATCATGGGACCAAGACTGTTCTCAGCGAACACCCTGGCTCCACTAAAAATAATGTTCAATCATCAACATACTTTATTCATGACTCTTTAATTCACATTTCTGAAGAGCCCATGTACTCTGTGAATCATGATCACCAAGCCATGACGCATTTGCATGGATGGACTGATTAATTGAACAATTTAATGAAAAATTCCATGAAAGTCACTAAAAGCTATTTAATACATATTTATCAATGTTATGTTAGTAACATAACATAGTCATCATGTTAATAATTAATGGACTGTGACTTCATTTGAATCTCATGTATGGAATTCTGCTAGGATCTGGCTGTATACATATATGTGACTAAAATATTAATACTGGCCTTCTCAATCTTCCTAAAATCATGTTGTTTTTGTTTTAGGTACATAAAGAACATTTCCAAGTTTGCCTAAATATGAAGCTTAACATACCAATGCACAGAAAGCTAATTCAGGGCACAGACAAATTTTTATTTATTATTAACTTTCTAAGAGGCTGGGTGTAATCCGGACTAACTGCTCCATGAGGTAGGAATTTTAAAAAGCATATTTAAGAGTCTACATTGAAATAATCCATAATCCATAACTCATAGATTTGAAAAATTTATAGTCATGAGTCAAGCTTAGAAACTTGAGTGCTACCTGAAAGAGCAATAATATGTCATAAGGTTGTAACATGTTATTTCCCAGAAGGTTATGTTTTAAGAAAACAGTTACAGTAGTAATATTTATGTGAGTTCATACATTTTCATTCTTGTCAAAAGCACCTACATAAAACAGAATATTATCCCATCCTATTAGAAAGCCCTGACATTAACAATAATGTCACCTGACATAAAACATACGCACAGGCAGCATTTCTGAAAGTGAAATCTCAGAGTTGTACCTACTGTGATGAGTGGTATGTTAGCACCCAGAGATCTTCAGTCTGGAATCATTACATTTATACTGCTGAATAACCAATATAATTTAAGCTTTCATTTAATATCTAGGATTTTCTGAGTTATGTTAATGAGCTTGGAATGAAGAAAGAATACATGCTAAATTTTATAAAATACTTTTTAGAGAAATGTAATACAGCATTTTGAATATTTAATAAATTTCCTAGTATCAGGAAGTTATGACTCCTTCACACTCCCCTTCCTAACAGTGAATATTTTATGAATGCTGCTTCTTTGGTGAAAAAACTTAGATCTTGTAAGATCTTACGCTTTTCACTGCTGGGATTTAGAGTTAAAGATTGAAGGTCAAATCTTCCGTATTATTACTTCAATGTTATTGAAAATAACAACTGAAAGCATTGGGTTATCATGACATTGCCCTCAGGGCAGACAGAACCCGCCTGCCCCATTTCTCAGCTTCACTTATTTAATCCTTCCTGCTGATGAACTGACTCTTGTCTTATCACTGGTACTTACAGCACCCACATCTGTTATCCTAAATGTTGCCCCAGTTATTTCTTCTCCAGGGATTAATGGCATTACATCCACAGGATTTTCATTAGCTTTCCGGGAGAAAAACACATGAAATACAGCTGTAATCCAAACTACAATCTTACACAGAGTAGCCAAACCTAAATCAGACTGTGTTCACCTGCTCTTCAGAAATGATTTGCATCCATTTTCTTTGCTGAGACTGGTTCAGAATTAAACAAAGCTAATGCATTTATCATACTAGATATTAATACTATATATTTTAAGACATCTTGAAGGATTTTTCATAATTTTAGTCACTGCAAACTCTTCATTTGTAAAGGGCTAACTCAGTTCTTTTGATTTCCAGCAATGCCATTTCCCAAAATCCTTCATGTCTTCCAGGAGCTAAGGACACAGAGAAACATGTGGTCGTGGGTTTGTTGAAACTAGAGAAGGATCAGTCTGTGGCCATTAGGTAAGTGCATTTATGAGTCCAAACACCCAAATACTCAATACATTTCTCTCCTAATTCCCTTTCTTTAGGAATATATACATATATCAATATAATTTTCATTATATATATATATATATATATATATATATGTAGTGCTTGTGTTTGTGTGTGTTGTGAATTGATTCTAGAATATTTGAGCTTCCTCAGTCAAGAATCAAATACATTAAAATTCTAACTGTGGTCCTGGAACTTGGCAAAATGTCTCCAAATGGGTCACCAATTCAGAACCAATGTGTCTTTCTTGTTCAGAGCAGCTAAGCATCACAAAGTCCATTGGAAGTCATATTTTGGGTTACAACCCATATTTGGGTTACAGAGCAAATATAGCCACATAAACCACAGCTTGACTACAGTTATTTTTTTTTTCAATTTCAAGAAGTATATCCTTAATTCAATGACAAAATTAAACCACCAAATTAATAAAGAATCCATCCTCAATGTGACCAAAACTTTTGATGTATTCAAAACAGTAAACACTAACAAAGCCTAATCTGGACACTTGGAAAGCTATATGTAGGTGAATAAAAAAAATGAAGCTTAAAAATTATGACAGACTTTTGATGCAAAGAATTGATTGCTCTTCTATTTCTTGCTCATCTCATATACTTATTTTTTTTTAATCCCTTTTCTAGTTGTTTCTTCTGTTCAAACCGTACCTTTCTGACAATTGTTTTCACCTTCCCCATTTTTTTTCCTGTCAGTAATTCAACTTAGCTATTGCATCATTTAAAGTATGTAACAGGTGGCTAAGTTAGCTCCCAGTATTTCCACAGGCAACAAATGGTACCTAAGCCTGGCATGCACTTAGCTTCAAAGAGGCCCTCATTTCCTGCAACCTGACAGGAGGCACTGACTGCTACAAATACAGTACATATTGCCTTATCTGAATTATAGTAAGCTTTCCAACCACTATCCAAGTGTCAGAGCCTCATACGTAAGGATATTTATAGCTTTTTAAAACCACTTTTTGCAGTTGATTTACAATGTCATGTCAGTTTCAGGTACACAGCATAGTGATTCAGTTATATATATATATACATATATAAATTCCTTTTCAGATCCTTTTTCAGTATAGGTTGTAGTAGACTGAATACAGTTCCCTGTGCTACACAGTAGGTCACTCTTAATCTGTTTTACAAATAGTAGTGTATATATGTTAATCCTAAATTCCTAATTTATCTCTTTGGTTTACACAGCTTTTATTTATATGGAAAGTACAGGAAGAGAAAATGAATTTATCAAATGTAATTAAAATTATAAAAATTACTTATAATCATTGAAAATAATTTGTTATATAAAACCTTAGCGCAAATTTAGGCATCAGAGATGATCTTAGGAAGACACATGCTTAGTCGTTCATTTGTGTCTGACTCTTTGTGACCCCATGGGCTGTAGCCCACTGGGCTCCTCTGTCCAAAGAATTCTCCAGGCAAGAATATTGGGGTGGGTTGCCATTTCCTTCTCCATGGGAAGACACAGGCCTTGTCAAAAGAAGAAACAGATGAACTCAAGCGAAGTACTATTTACTCCACAAAAATGTTCCGTCTTGCTTCCAGGTAGATGTCGGGGTGATAAAAGCTAATCTGACCAGAGGGTAATGTGGAGTCCCACTGAGTATGACATAAGTCTGATATGGTTGCACACGTACCCAATATTGGAATTTACTGTTTGCAAGGTTAGGGGGATAACAGGGACTGTGTAAACCTGACGGGAACACATCCCCCGACAGGGCTCAGCTGTGGACTCAGCTTCACCGGATGGCTACACAAGCCCATTGTGTTTTCATGCTGGTTTTGACTTTTCAAAACAAGCTGAGAATCAAGATTTCTATGTGAAATTTCCAAATATTTAAAAGGTTTTTAAATTTATTTTTAATTGGAGGATAACTGCTTTACAGCGTTGTGTTGGTTTCTGCCATACAGCAATGTGACTCAGCCATGAGTATACATGTATCCCCTCCCTCAAGCACAGCTACTGTTGAAAGCTGCCTATGAGTCACCCGTTGGTTTTTCACAGAGTCAGTCCCCCAAACCCCCTCTACGATACCATTTGGTGGTATATTTAATGGTTATTTCTCATGGGAAACTCAAGGCAATGATACCACTGGTTTCAGACACAGGATGTATACAGTAAAAGTCCTGTGGGTACTTACATCAAGGAAGATGGGCTTGCCTTATACGGCACAAGAATATTGTTGTTGTTTTTTTTTCAAAGCTCTGTATATGTCTCTTACATAAAACTGGATTTTAAAATAGCTCTTTATGATTTTCCATATGCAAGAGTGATTTCAGAACTCTAAATAAATTGAAAACATAGATGTTTTTTCCTATTTTCTGTATATTAGAAATGTAACTTTTGCTTTTATATTGTATCCATAAATTGAATGATTTAGCTGACTTGACTATACAAACATTGTTTACTAGGTTTTACTGTCAGCTTTTACTCTGTGCATCATAAATGCTCAATTTGATCTTTGATTTTCCTGCATGATTTCTCTCCTTGTTTCCAGTCTAGAAAATTTAAGCTTCTATAGATATAATTATCACTCTAAATTTGAAGTATGCATATGGCATACTCAAAAGCAACCAAGGGTACTCCTTAAAATTTCTACTGCAGAAAATCTCTCTGAATAATTTTAACTGTAGTTTTAATCATAGTTAAAATGATAAATATATAAAGAACTCTATATGTCAACTATAGGCTACTCACATTTCTGAAATGACTATGAATGTGAGGGTGTTTTTCCTACTCCTATATTTAGCAAGGAAATGATAGATGGAATTAGTAATTGCAATGATAAATGCAGAATAATTGAAATGTAAGCATCTTGTGATTAGCTTCTCTCTGATGTGCTTTAGCTTCCAGTTGACTGCTGAGAAGGATAAAATCTTTGAGGTTAAACTCATTACATTGGAATCTTCTGGAAATGATTCATTTTGCTTTGAGAGGCATCAGGAAAGCCAAAACATAAGAGTTTTAGAGCTGGATGGGATGCTGAGATGAAGTTAAAATGTGTGTGCATGTGCACGCATGCGTGCGTGCTCACACACACACACATACACCCCCCACTATCTGCCAGTCTTGTCTCCATAGTTAAATTCAGAATATAAAACACTTCGCGGTTACTGCCCTTCCAGGAGTTTGTATTTTTGGATTGCAAAGCTGCATGTCATCTCACATCTGGCATATGCCGACACAGAAATATTGCACAAATGTGTATCATAATATTTATTCAAAACATCTCAGAGAATGATAATAGTAGTTATCAAGGTTATGACAATTCCTTAACTAGATTTTCTAAAATAAACCTAAACATAGCAGCACTTTATGCTCCCTTCAAAGCAGGCATTTGGGGAGCAAGGGAAAATAAACATGTATTTTAAATGTGTGTTGTGAAGCTACTGAATAACTGCTGAAGCCAATTCTGTGGTTTTGGCTTACAAATTATATTCTGCATAAAATGATATGTGGTCCCCACAGAGGAACCTCATCCTAGAAGCAACAGCATGGGAAGGGCGACCAGTGCCAAACCTGGGAGGAACTCCTCTCTCTGAAGAGAGGGCCTGGAGCTGGGGGAGATAACAGGACCCCGCCTGTCCCAATTCTGGAAACAGAGGGGAAGAAGGGAGGTGGAGTGCCTGTGGGGAGGTCCTGTGAAAAGCTGGTGCTATTGCTAAGGAGTCACGGTGGAGAGGAGGTAGCTGTTGTCTGACCAGCAAATCTGGCCAGATTTACTCGTCTGACTCAGACCCTTTGGACAAAAGAAAACCAGAGGGAGACAGCAGGTAGGGTGAGTGGAGGGGGCAGGACGGGCAGGACTGTCACGCTCAGCATCTGGCAAAGGAAGGTGCCCATGGTCCGTGTGGACACGGAAGGTCAAGGACCGGGGTCCTTGGCTGGCAGCCCGCTCGGGACGAGCCTTGATCCCCTGGATGCAGGTGCCTCTGTGGCTGGAGGGCGACAGTGCCCCATGAGGGGTGTGGGGTCACGTTCCAGAAGGCTCTCGCCCTGCCTCACCAGGGAATTGAGCTGCAGGAAGGCCCTGCAGGACCTTCCCAAAAGACACCAGCACTGTTTCCTCCCATCAAGGAGCAGGTGAACTCTCAGAGTGAGATGGGCTAAGAAAAGCCAGGCCCATCCCTTCCACAACACTCCAGGCTCCTCAGTCGGGCCCAAGTTTGTGCTTCGGAAAGAAAAGAAATGAAACTTAAGTTTGAGAACTGAACCACGCTTTTAATTACCAAATTCACAGGAAAAGCTAGCAACATCTCCAAAACGTTGTTAGGGGCCAGGAAAGGGTCTGAGGGCAATTAAAAAGATTAAAGAACTTAAAACCACTTATTTTATTTTTAATTTCCTGCTGGGTTAAGTGTCTCTAGAAACTGGGATTTCAGCAAGAGTCAGGTTACTTTGGGTCTCTCTTCTATTCTATTCCATTCTATTTTACTGTATTCTGTTGTGTTCTAGTCTTTTAATCAAAATCTGAAGAGGCAGCTGAAACCAGAGGTACAGGTAACTTTGCAGACCAAGGTTCATGGGAGGCAGGCCAATCTGTCAGTCCTTTGAATCATTCAACAGGCCAAATATCAAAAAGAACTTAGGGTATAGGTTTACTTTTTCAACTGGAGTCAGAGCCTAAGAAGACTAAGAAAAATAGTCTTGCTCTAAACAGCACTTCATTCACGCAGTGCCTGCTTTATTTATCATCTAGCGAATTAATAAGCTAACGACAACCAACTATCTTCAGAAAACTAATGTTTCAAACCTCAGGGCCTGAGCAGATGAGACTGAAATAAAATCTCCTGCGTTTTCACTCAGAACAGATGAACCGGCCAGTAGCTTGAGCAGAGAAGCCATCTTTACACACTTAACCCTTCAGTTGCACTAATTAGGATTACGAACAGAAGCACAAAAAGACTCCAACTAATAGTGGCTTAAAGAAAAAAGACGACATATACTTTGCCCTTAGTTTGGGGTATCTTTGTCAGCTTTCTGCTCCACTATCCTTAGGGATGGTGTGACTCTCATACTCTCCTCGTCGGTGGGGGAGTTGTGAGTTCCAAGCAGCTGGGCAGACAGAGGCAGAAAAGCACGCAGCTTGCTTTAAGGCTGAAAACGGTACCCTCTCCCTTCACATCTTTGCCCAGAATTAAGGTGCATGGCTGTCCCTTCCTGGTAGCCAGGGCTCAGCTGAAGGTTCTACTACGGTAGAAGGAGACAGCGTCTAGGGGCCAAGTAGCAACCGATAGTTGCTACACACATACACCACTTTTACAACAAAGTTAACTAGACACAGATAAAATCGTATTTAGGGACTAAGTAACCATAAATTCTGGGCAGTCCAAATAAGTATTACAAGCCCTGGTACTAAGCTTTTATTCACACTAGAGCCCTTATATCCATACTACTGGCTTTTAATCTGACCAAATAATTTTGATGATATGGAATAAAGCCCACAATTCAAGAGAAGCAACCAATTGTGAGAAAGAACAGGAGATGAAAAAGGAAGAATTACTGAATTATAATGAGCATTGGTAGCCTGAAAGTAAATGTAATTAAGAAAAATGATTAATGAAGTTCATTATGAACTTTCAAAAAAGGCTGGGCTATTTTATAGAAGGCAGGGCTGAATATGATACAGTTTTGGAGTGGCTCAGTTAAGCTAATTTCTGTGCTTACAGACAACAATAATCAGGCATTTCAAAAACTCAGTTATTCAGAAAAGTTCATTCTCCATCTGAGCATTTCACCTTAATGTGTCCCTGTGTACATTCTTAAATGTGTTCATCACATTTATGTTTATGTTTTTGGACATAGAGATTTTTTTAAATGCTTGAGATTGTAAATTAATTGCATTACACTTAAGGAAGATTAAAAATTATATTGAATGTCAGTAACTAGGATTCATAATCATTATAATAGATATATTCATTTTACCCCAAAATGACATTATAACTTATTCTAATTGCTAAAATATTCAGTTACCTTACACTTGTCAATATGCAATGAGAAACATTACAGACCATTCTTATTGTATAAATATAAGGTAGTTTTAATAGCAAACATCTTTTTACATTAACCTAAGAGAGAATTTCTATTAATGCATTTCTTTTCAGTGAATACATGTGATCATTTCTTCTCATCCAAACTGATAAAATTGGATTTATGAGTATATAAAATCTCTCTGAAAATCCAAATAGGTGGCAAATACAGTGTGTCAATTAATGAAAAGAAAAGGACTAATTTATTTGCACGTCCATTATAGAATGTCTTGTGGGAAAATGTAGACAACTGGGAGACACTTGGAGATTAAAATGGTAGAAAATATGCACCAAACTTACAATTTCAAAATTGCAATAAAAATGAAAATTATATAATTATTAACTTCAGGGAAGGCAAAAAGTAGTGAATATAAGGAAAAGTAATCACACTGTAAACAGCTTCTACATACTCATAATAATGTATACATTTAACACTAACCTACACCAGAATTATGACCCATCCTATAAAGAATTTTGGGAGGGTGCACATTCATGATGAAGCAGGGAAAGGGTACCTATCCTAATCTTCTATAGTGAAAAGTTACAAAATCATTTCTACACCTGCAAATCAAGAGGAAGCAATGCAAATATGCCCTACAAAGACTTGAAGGTAAACACTGAGTGGATCATCCAAGAAGTGGTGGCCTTAATGATAAGGGGAGGGAGAAGGATGCTTATTGTCTGAACAAGCTTATTTTAAATGTTTGTCTTTTTTTTTTTTATCTTTTATTTATTTATTTTTAAAATTTTTTTAAATTTTATTTTATTTAACTTTACAATATTGTATTGGTTTTGCCATATATCAAAATGAATCTGCCACAGGTCTTTTAAACTTCCTTTGTGGCTCAGCTGGTAAAGAATCCACCTGTGATTCAGGGGACCTGGGTTTGATCCTTGGGTTGGGAAGATCCCCGGAGCAGGGAAAGGCTACCCACTCCAGTATTCTGGCCTGGAGAATTCCATGGAATGTATAGTCCATGGGGTTGCAAAGAGTCAGACACGACTGAGTGACTTAAACTTTCACTTCACTTTAAAATAAAGGCAAAAATAAAGGAAAGTGGTTGTTGTTCAGTCACTCAAGTCATGTCTGACTCTTTGTGACCCCATGGACTGTAGTACTCCAGGCTTCCCCGTTCACCACTATTTCTAGGAGTTTGCTCAAACTCATGTGCACTGAGTCAAATATGCCATCCAACAATCTCATTGTCTGTCGCCCCCTTCTCCTCCTGCCTTCAATCTTTCCCATCATCAAAGTCTTTTCCAATGAGTCAGCTCTTCAGCTCAAGTGGCCAAACTATTGGAGCTTCGGTTTCAGCATCAGTCCTTCCAATGAATATTCAGAGTTGATTTCCTTTAAGATTGACTTGTTGGGTATCCTTGCAGTCCAAGGGACTCTCAAGAGTCTTCTCCAATACCACACTTCAAAAGCATCAATTCTTTGGCACTCAGCCTTCTAATGGTCCAATTCTCACATCCATACATGACTACTGGAAAAACCATAGTTTTGACTATATGCACCTATGTTAGCAAAGTAATGCTTCTGCTTTTTATTATGCTGTCTATTTTGCATAGCTTTTCTTCCAAGGAGCAAGGGTCTTTTAATTTCATGTTTACAGTCACTGTCCACAGTGATTTTGGAGCCCAAGAAAATGAAGTCTGTCACTGCTTCTATTTTTCCCCCTTCCCTTTGATTTGCCATGAAGTGATGGGATGGGATGCCGTGATCTTAATTTTTTTAATATTGAGTTCTAAACCAGCTTTTTCACTCTCCTCTTTCACCTTCATCAAGAGTCTCTTGATGAGATAAAATATGGGGAGGGAAATTTAACACATAGAAGCCAGGTGAGCTTGGCTAAGGTAGCTGGGGCAGACACGGGCACCTGTTGATGCTTTCCATGATGTGCAGCAAGTTACTCAATCTCTCTATCATTGGTGTCCCACTCCCCCCACCCCCCTGCTGTGAGTTGTGATAATACTGTCTTCATGGAATCATGCTAAAAATGAAAGGAGGTTATGTTGCTAAAGAGTTAGCACTGCTTGCTGGCCAGTAAATACACAGGGTCTTGCTCAGTTTCATCTGCTTTCTCCTGAGTTGTTATTATTGGTACAGGATAATACACAATATTATTGAATACCAGGATGAAACACTGACTGTTCCCATTTCATTCATGGTGTCTACAGAGACATTACTTTGCCAACAAAGGTCTGTCTAGTCAATGCTATGGTTTTTCCAGTAGTCATGTATGGATTTGAGAGTTGGACTGTGAAGAAAGCTGAGCACCGAAGAATTGACTCTTTTGAACTATGGTATTGGAGAAGACTCTTGAGAGTCCCTTGGGCTGCAAGGAGATCCAACCAGTCCATCCTAAAGGAGATCAGTCCTGGGTGTTCTTTGGAAGGACTGATGCTGAAGCTGAAACTCCAATACTTTGGCCACCTCATGTGAAGAGTTGACTCATTGGAAAAGACCCTGATGCTGGGAGGGATTGGGGGCAGGAGGAGAAGGGGACGACGGAGGATGAGATGGCTGGATGGCATCACCGACTCGATGGACGTGAGTTTGGGTAAGCTCCGGGAGTTGGCGATGGACAAGGAGGCCTGGAGTGCTCCGATTCACGGGGTCACAAAGAGTTGGACACGACTGAGTGACTGGACTGAACTGAACAGGCTAAATGCAAGCATGTATGCTAAGTGGCTTCAGTTATGTCTGATTCTTTGGGATCCTATGGACTGTAGTCTGCCATGCTCCTCTGTCCATGGGATTCTCCAGGCAAGAATACTGGAGTGAGTTGCCATGCCTCCTGCAGGGAATCTTCCTGACCCAGGGATCAAACTCGGATTTCTTATGTCTCCTGCATTGGCAGGAAGGCTCTTTACCATTAGCACCACCTGGGCAATTATATAGTGTCATTTCTGCTTTATTTAATTGGTCACACAAATCAGTCCTGATTCACTGAAGAGGGGGCCACACAGGGAGTAACTAGCAGGAGGCTGGTTACTGTGGGTTTCTAGGGAAAAATTCATCCCCTGTGGGGATTTATACTTCCCTGGTGTCTCAGACAGTAAAGCGTCTGCCTACAACATGGGAGACCTGGGTTTATCCCTATGTTGGGAAGATCTCCTGGAGAAGGAAATGGCAACACACTCCAGTATTCTTGCCTGAAAAATCCCATGGACAGAGGCACCTGGTAGGCTGCAGTCTATGGAGTCACAAAGAGTTGGAGACAACTGAGCAACTTCACTTCTTCACTTCATAGGGATTTAAGAGAGAAATGCATAGAACAATAGCTTCCAAACTATGTTGGGAAGCATCCATTGACTGGACAAGCAGAAACATTTTAAATGTCTTTCTTATTTTATAATTTCCCATTAGGCTCGTTTGTCTGTAACTTTTTTGCCAAACATTCTAAAACCCGTAGTAAAACTTTGTCCTGATATAAAGGTGGAAATTTCTTACAAACCTGTAAATCAAGTCATATTTGAGCATTAACAGAGAGTTTTGCTTTTGATATGGAAGAGTAAGCTCTCAGTTCAGTTCAGTCGCTCAGTCGTGTCCGACTCTTTGTGACCCCACGAACCGCAGCACGCCAGGCCTCCCTGTCCATCACCAACTCCCAGAGTCCATCCAAACTCATGTCCATTGAGTCAGTGATGCCACCCAGCCATGTCATCCTCTGTCGCCCCCTTCTCTTCCTGCCCTCAATCCCTCCCAGCATCAGGGTCTTTTCAAATGAGTCAGCTCTTCACATCAGGTGGCCAAAGTACTGGAGTCTCAGCTTCAGCATCAGTCCTTCCAATGAACACCCAGGGCTGATCTCCTTTAGGATGGACTGGTCTTCTTCTGAAACCTAAAACCCACATCTTCTCAGAGATGTAAATCAGAACCCTAACCCGCAGAGTCAGGCCGGGCCACAGGGTGGGTGTGGCTCCTTGCCGTGACTTCTGGTTCAGAGTGAAGCTACACAGTGGAGGAGCACTTTGCCGTGCTCCGGACAGAGGCTGTCCATTGACTGGATTGATTCGAGGCTCTGTTTCCTGAAATTCCCATACAGGTTTTACCACCTGGTGGACAGAGCTCTCCAAAACAAACAGGCTCCCGCGTCCCAGCTTTTAGCTCTGTGTTGAACCCTGGCAAAGAGATGGACCATGGACTTATCATCAATGGAAGGAAATATCAGTGCTCCTTAGGTTCTACATTTGCTAAGTCCTTGCTACCAGAGGTCAAGTTCCAACTACAGAAATCAGGTAAAACTCCCAAATCTAAAGAGGTGGCATTGAAAGAAACCAGGGGAAAGGAAATAGTAGCAACTGACATGCTGAGCTTTATTTCTCAGCCATAGACATACCCTGGGAACCCCGCTCTTATCTTATAGTAAGAAGCCTTTTTAGCCATTCAAAAAATGAAATAAAATTACAGTGCTATGGTATGTTCAAAAATAACAGAGCTCTGCATAGGGAACTCTGCTCAATGTTATGTGGCAGTCTGGATGGGAAGGAAGGTTAGGGAAGAATAGATGCATGTATAGGTTGGCTGAGTCCCTTTGCTGTCCAGCTGAAATAATTACAACATTGTTAATCAACAATCAACTATACTCCATATTGAAGAAACATTGTATATTTGTTACTAATAAAGTACATTTTTAATATTTAGTAAAACAATGAAACCTATAATGTTATCATTTTTCCATTGCTCTTTGCAGAATAGTTTGTCATCATGTAACACCCTCTTACAAAATTATTTTGTTTAATAATGGTGCATATTGGAGAATAAAAATGTCTGATCATCTCATATAGAAAGGCAATACACTTTTAGCATAGTACATTTATTTTAAGAAATCATTAATAATATAAAGGCTTTAAACTAGAAATTATAAATGCTTTTAGTTGTCAGATTTTTTTTTATTTTTTGTTTTTCTTTTATACTTAAGTATTGAAATTTTAATTTTATGGTCACACATCCTATGTTCTGGCAGACTCTCATTCAGATAGTAGCCATGAAGCTATTTGAAGACACATAAAGCTATATCTGCTCTTTGGCAGTGGGGGCTTAGTCTCTAAGTCGTGTCCAACTCTTGTGACCCCATGGACTGTAGTCCACCAGGCTCCTCTGTCCATGGGATTTCCCAGGTAAGAATACCGGAGTGGGTTGCCATTTTCTCCTGCAGAAGACCTTCCCAACTCAGGGATCAAACCCATGTCTCCTGCATAGAAGGCAGATTCTTTACCACTGAGCGACCTAAGAGATCATATATCTGCTACTTATAAGTATTCAAAATTAGAGTTCTTATTGTCTTTAAACAGCCTAGTCCATAATCACCTTGGTTATAGATATTTAAAAATGTTCAGAGTTTGTATCTACTAAAAGGCAGGAGTCAAAGAGTTAAACAGAAAACCTAAACTTTCTTAAAGGAAATAATTATGAAACACAAAGCAAAAGACATGGGACTCAAGGGAAGTTTTTATGTCAAAATAAGTTTGGAAGCAGGTAACTTCTATACCCAAGCTGCCCTGCTTGGGTCTAGCTCCCCAGGCAGAGACAGGAGAAGTGAGAAGCTACATGCAGGTGGAGGGTACAGGGAGTGGTTCCCAGGGCAAGTTCAGCAAGAGCCAGGATGCCCTCCTCGGATATCCTGCCCTGAAGGAGAAATGCATCCAGCTGGGGAGAGCCTGAGTCTGCATCTGTGGGAATGTGATGGTGGAGGGCAGAAACTGGGTCACGCTCAGATCAGAAAGGCAAAGCAACCAACAGAGAGAGAAATGCACCCCAGCTTCAAAGCTGGAGAAAAAGAAGTTGAATATACAGCAGATAAGAGGTGGCAGTTGAGACTCTAAATCTGCAAAAGCCTAGCACAGACAGTACATTACTTTTCTGCATAGCCAAACCCTTTGCCAGGGTGAAAATAGTTCCTGATGGGCGAATCCTCTCTGCACCACCCAGCCCAGCTCTAAAAACTGAGTTCTTGAACTTGCAAAAATGAAAGCTAAATAGAGAAAAAAACTATTTCCAGAAAACTAGCAGCCACGGGCAGAGGTCTGCAGAGATCGCTCAAGAGAAAGAAACAATAACAGTAAGTGCTATAGCGGGACTGTTGACAGAGTGTGTGTCCATAGACTCTTTCATCATACCAGGACAGAAAACCTTTAGAATGCGTCTTGATAGGAAGAAGTAGCTGTCCTTATATAGATCACTACAAAACAAACACAGCAAGAAACAAGCAGATGGTGCAGAATTAAGAATCAGGATGATTAATAAAAGGTCTGTAAAGGATGAGGTTGAAGAAAATTCCCTCTGCACACGCGTGGTTAAGGATTTCAGCAAGACTGAAAGTAAACATCACAGCTTTACTGTCTGTAATCTATGCTATTCTTATTCATGTTTCAGTGAACTCTCTAATAAACTGTACACATTATGTTCCATGTGTAATTTCAGTCATTCTCACGTCATTTACCTTGTATTTTGCAAATCCAAGTTAGAACAATCTCTTCAGTTAGTGTTAAATAAAGACATAAAACAGATTCCAGGTTCACAAATACTGAGAACATTCCCAAACATAGCACATAGCATAGCAGTGCTGTTCTCCTCACAGAGCTATTAATTACGTTTCTTTACTCAAAATATTAACAGAAATATTTCAGATTTTAGTTAGTGACCCCACTGCCCGCATGTTTCTCTGTGTAATAACATCTTGATTTCTTTGTTTCTCCAATAACAAAATCCAGCTTGTATTTTTACTTACAAAGATAAAAATCACTACAGAATGAAAAATGTTATAGAGTGTTTTGCCAACAATTGAATGAAACCCCTAATTTATTTCAAATTTAATACCAATATTAAATATTGGTATTCAAAATATTGGTATTCAAAACCTGAAAACAATACAGGTTATGAAATCTCTACTCAATTATAACATAAGTTAATTGCATTTTTCCCAAATGCATTTTTCTTTTTATTTACTCTGGGTGATTCTGTCAGAAATTACTGTACAAAGATATATCATAATTTGTTCTGCTTTGGCTTGTCATGATTGCAGCAAAGATTAAAAGTTTACCCATGGGTAAAGATAAATTATATACACTAATGAATTACAGTTTCAGGAGAAAAAAATATCTGGGCTCTAGAAGGTAGAGAAAGCAAAGGATACATGATTTCAGGGATGAACGTAAATACTGATCCTGGTCAAACTGATCCCATCTGCACTGAGGACGTTTTTGTTGCTGAGTGATTACACACAGTTCCTCATTTAATATTCTAGTCACAAAGGTAACATGGTTTCCATTCCTGGCATTTTACTCAATTGAGTCTAAGAAGCAACTCATTATTCCATACTCAGAGCCAACATTTTCTACTTGAGACACAATTTTAACAAAATTAACGGGAGAGGAGGATGGTATTAATTCATTTCCAGCTAAATTAGTTCTCCCATCTCTGACAGTCTGCATTGTCACCATGTGCATCAGTGAAAGCTACAAGGCTTTAGTTAAAGAAAAAATTAGCACTTAAAAGACACGAGATCATGCTTCGGTAGCATTTTTTTGCAGAGGGAGACCATTAAAAAGATGCCACTAATGATGTTGACATAAATCCTAAAAGGTGGATCTTTTTTTAGATGAACATGTCCAATCAAGTCAAAATGCATTTATTTACCTCTGAAAGAAAACAATTTCAGATGACCTTAATGAGTTTTTTGTCAACAACTCAAATGTTTATCAACAACTCATTTTGTCAACAACTCTTTAAAGACACACAAGTTATTGGGTATACACTGACAGAGTTTTCTACCAATAATATAAAATAATTTGAGCATTTTAATCAGAGATCCATTACCGTAATTCTATTTTTCTATATTCAGTTCAGTTCAGTTCAGTCACTCAGTCATGTCTGACTCTTTGCGACCCCATGAATCGCAGCACGCCAGGCCTCCCTGTCCATCACCAACTCCCGGAGTTCACTCAGACTCACGTCCATCGAGTCAGTGATGCCATCCAGCCATCTCATTTTCTATATTAGGCTAACTTAATGTGTTCAACATATACTAATTTAACTACTTAAAAGACTCCTAGATCCCTGTACAAAGTACTTTTATCTGTAGAGACCTTACTAACTAAATATAATACACATGAAGTACAAATATGATTTTTCAAATATAGAGTTTAAGGCTGTAACAAAATAGCTGATAAATCTAGACACTTGTGATTGGAACATTTTTGTAAGTCCCTGATCTTTGAATATGATTTTTAATTTCATTTTTTTAAAAAACAAGAAATACAAACCATCAGTTTATTTAAAAAGTAGAATAGTAACCACTGGCTTAATGCTAAAGGACTTAAAAATCTACTGTAATAGATTATAATAATCAATGTTAAAATGAATAATAAATAGAGATTTTATATATGTGCTCTGCCTCGCTCAGGTAAGAAAAGAAAACTTGGTCATTGTACAATGCAAATAAATAGCTTATGTTTTTATGAATCAGTCAACAATACTAAGAAGAGTATAAACTGTCTCCATGAAAGTCATGTTTCGTACAACTTGTATGTACTATGCTGAAACTCTGCAAAGTCATTTTACCTGCCTATCAGAGGAAAAAAATTCAAACATATATTTGAGGATCACCCACATACGCTATGATAAACCTGTCATTAATGAAGGACTATTTTTTTTAATGCAAGGTGTTTTACTTATTATTTAAAATTATCTATTAGTTTATTTTTGGCTGTGCTGGGTCTTTGTAGCTGCGTGTGGGCTTTTCACTAGTTGTGGTGAGCAGGGGCTACCCTTCATTCGGTGTGCAGACTTCTCTGGCTTCTGTAGTTGTGACACGTGGTTCCTTGGCTGTAGAGCACAGGATCAATAGTTAGGACACACAGCCTTAGCTGCTCCATGGCATGTGGGATCTTCCTGGACCAGGGTTCAAACCCATGTCTCCTGTATTGGCAGGTGGATTCTTTACCACTGAGACGCCAGGGAAGCTGGCAGGTATTTTAAAATGCCACAGTCTGTGTAGCATAATTGTCTCTGAAATATAATGACCATTAAAAATCACATGTGGTGTTGGGAGAATCATTTGACGATGTATTGCAAAACATTAAATACTAAATAGGGACCTCAAGGTTAAGAGCACTAAAATAACTTCAGTTTTAGAATTCCCTTCACCAAAACCAAATATTGAACAACAAAGGGTCATACAAAGAAAAAAATAACCAACATACCCAGACAAGAAACTAGGCCAACATAATACAATAATCTTCAAAAATTAGCAAGCAAAACAGAGAGAGAGAGAACGCTTAGATGAAGAAAACAAGGAAGGGGTGAAGAAGGCAGTGGGGAGAGAGAGAAAGAGTAAGATGAGCCCTGCACAAGCCCTCTGGAGAGTCGTTCAGATATCAGCACTGGTACCTTCCTCTGCCTCTGAGTCACCACTGAGTCACACACACCCTTGATCTAAACGTGCTTAATCTGCAGAGAAGCAAACTTGAACTGCCATCCCTTCAGGACTACCCTGTAGCTCAAAAGGTAAAGAATCTGCCTGCCATGCAGGAGACCAGGGTTCTATCCCTGGGTTGGAAAGACTGGTGGAGAAGGGAATGGCAACCCACTCCAGTATTCTTGTCTGGAGAATCCCATGGTCGGAGGAGCCTGGTGGGCTACAGTCCATAGGGTCACAGAGTCGAACACAACTGAGCGACTAACAGTTAGAAAAGTGGAGTAGAAGTGAAGATTCTGGAAGGTATGAAATTATTGGAGGGATGATTTAAGTCCAAGGATTAACTTTTTGAAAATCATATATGCCCTCATTCATAGTTAGATATAGTGAGTCCATACTGAATAACTGACAACATTTCAGATGGAGAGAAAATCTAACAAAGACTGTGGGCCACCTCATCTCACCCTCCCACTTCCACTCACTCTGTCATTACCTCAGGTTTTAAAAATTAGCCTATTTTTCAATAGATTAAAGAAGGCAAGAATACATATAAAGAAACGACAGTCTCTTCAGTAAATGGTACTGAAAAAGCTGGAGAGTTACATGTAAAAATGAAATTAGAACACTCTCTAACACCATGTACAACAATAAATTAAAAATGAATTAAAGACCTAAATGTGAGACTATAAAACTCCTAGAGAAAAACAGGCAGAATACCCTTTGCAATAAATAGCAGCAATATTTTTTGGATCCATCTCCTAAAGTAAACCCAGAGGGATAGAGTGAGGAGGGAAGCGGGAGTAGGGTTCAGGATTAGGGGACACATGTATACCTGTGGCTGATGAATGGCAAAAATCATGATAATGTAAAGTAATTACCCTCCAATTAAAATAAAATAATTAATGAAAAAATAAAAACAAAGTTATTCTTTTCACTCCAAAAAAAAGAAAAGAAAAGCAGGAATTAAACTTGAAACTAATTAAACCAATTAAACTTGAAAGCTTTTGTACACCAAAGGAAAGCATTGAAACAATGGAAAGACAACCTACTGAATGGGAGAAAATATTTGCAAATGATATGACTGATAATGGGTTGATATCCAAAATATATGAACAGCTCATATAATTCAGCATCCAAAAAACCCAAACAATCCAATAAAAATGGGCTGAAGAACTGAACAGACATTTTTCCAAAGAGGAAATGCAGATGGCCACCAGGCATATGAAATCAACAGGCATATGCTAATTATCAGGGAAATGCAAATCAAAACCACAATGAAATATTACCTCACACCTATCATAATGGCTGTCATCAAACAAACAAACAAAACACACACACACACAAAAATGTCAACAAGGATGAGTAGAAAAGGGAATTTCCTACATTATTGGTAGGAATGTAAATTGGCACAACCATTGTGAAAAACAACATGTAGGTTTCTCAAAACACTAAAAATAAACTACCATATGACTTAGCAATTTTACTTCTGAGAATGTAGTCTTAAAAAAAGAACTAATTAGAAAAAAAAAGCAAAAACAAAAAACATGCACCCCTATGTTCAAAGCAACATTACGTAAAATTGTGAAGGTATGGAAAGAACCTGAGTACCCATCAACAGATGAATGGATAAGGAAGAAGTTGTATATTTACACAATGGAATAATACTGTAATCTAGTGAATAAAACAACAACAAAAGACGACAGACTCACAGAGAACAAAATGATGCTTATCAGTGGATTACCAGTGGTTACCACAATACAGAAGTGGGGAAGTGTGAGTCACAAGCTATTGTGTGTAAGATGAGCTTAAGGATATATTGTACAGCATGGGGAATATACCTAATATTTTGTTGTAACTGCAAATGAGAAGCAATCTTTAAAACTGAATATATATTTTTAAAATTTTAAAATACATATAACTAAAATAAGGGGATAAGAAAACCAAAGGTATAGCCCTTGATCTGCAGCTCTGAAAGAAAACTTAACTGAAGTCAGATATAGCAGGAAGAGAGTAAACATGTCCTACATATTTTATCAGAGCAGAGAACATCTCTGTAGAATTCCCAATATGGCAAATAAAGACAGAAGGACCAAGTTTGTAACAACAAAGAAAAATAACTCATGGAACAAAATGGAATTCCTCATAATTATCTCATGATATAAAATAACATTGAGAATGAGAATTCTGCAAAAATGAGCTCAAAGATGAGATGAATGGACTACATAAGATTTAAATGTCTATAAAAAGTTTGATCATACAAATCAAGAATCACAATTCCACCACTACATAACAATACACACAACTTAAGAACAGTAGAAACAAAACTGATTAAAGATCAAATAATTGATATTTAGGAAACAATGAGGTTTATATAGCGAATGCTGACTTTTTTTAATGCAAGGAATTAAAATGATTAAAGTAAAACAAATATGGAAGCAAGACTATACTCGCAAGGGAATTTTACATAAAGATCAATAATGTTTGTGCAGTACTGAAAAAGTGGAAGTGTTAATGGCTCAGTGGTGTCCAACTCTGCAACCCCATGGTCTGTAGCCCACCAGGCTCCTCTATCTATGGAATTCTCCAGGCAAGAATACTATAGTGGGTTGTCATTCCCTTCTCCAGGGGATCTTCCCAACCCAGGGGTAGAACCCAGGTCTCCTGTCCTGCAGACAGATTCTTTATCATTTGAACCACCAGGGAAGCCCAGATGCCCACAATGCAAGAGAACATGCATTTTAGCAAATCTGCAATATAAAATAGTCCCTTCCATGAAGAAGTGAATCTATACATTAAAGAATACACTGTCTTTCAAACAAATTTAATACAGAATAGTCAAGGCCAAAGCATGGCCCAGTCAACTGACTGACTCTACAGTCCTGTATTCACCCTTAAATAATTTCTTATTAAACCTCATGCTGGCAGCAAATATTTCCAACTTTCAATGCAAGAGGTAGTAAAGCAATGTCTACAATGTTCTAGGGTAACAAAAGTGAAACCTGAGAATTCTATAACCAGTAACAATATTATTTATGTAAAAAGGCAGTGAAAGTTAAGTCACTCAGTTGTGTGTGACTCTTTGTGACCCCATGGACTGTAGCCTACCAGGCTCCTCTGTCCATGGGATTTTCCAGGCAATAGTACTGGAGTGGATTGCCATTTCCTTCTCCAGGAGATCTTCCCAACCCAGGGCTCAAACCCAGGTCTCCCACATTGTAGACAGATGCTTTACCATCTGAGCCACCAGGGAAGTCACATAGGCAGTAGGCAGACACTATTCTTAAACGGGAAAACATTGAGATAATGCCATGCTCAGAAGCCCTTGTTGAGAAAGCAAAAAAGAAACAGACAATAAAAGGTAGACCGTTAATTTTTCCAATTAGGAGATAAATGAAAATTAACAGCGAAGAACTGGAAACCTATGGGAAAAGTACTGGTGAGGGAAACGAATCCAGTTACGCACAGATCACTCCATGGATCTGAGGTTATGGAACGGAAGATGAAAAACGTAAAAACGACCTGCTATATGCTTGTTAACATACGTATATATATATGTTAATATGCCTTGTTAAAACAAGTGGGAATAGATGATCTTTTAATACAGCATTGAGAAAGTTAAAATGGAAGTAGATATTGGATTGGCCAAAAAGTTTGTTCAGGTTTTCCTTAACAGCTCACGCAAAATCCCAAACACACTTTTTGGCCAACCCAACAGTTTGGAAACAATGACTCTACCTTAAAAAGGGTACACTTCCTTTTGCCTTCTCTCCTGTCTTCTCCTTTGCCTTTTCCTCCTTCCCTGACCTCCTCTCCACTCCCTCTGCCCCCTCTCTTTAACCTTACAGGCATATTTTCACTGGTACTACACTGTAGTGTAGAATTGTTAAGGGAAGCACACTGACTGAAACTGCCCACCCTGGATAGACCCCACAGCCATTTGCATGAGTTGCTTTATGACAGGTAGTCCTGGTAAGGAACAGGGAACTAATAAGCCTCCGCCAACCAGAAGAGTTCAAGAAAGGTCAAAAGGAGACACCACATGTCCAACCACCTCCCAGAATCCTCCTCTCTGGTGTCCATCTTGGCTGAACAAGGCCTGCACCACCAGGAAGGACTCTGAGTCAGAATGACTGGCTAAAGACAACCAGGAGCCTAATCCTGTCACCATAAAACCCAAGACTGCAAGCCATATGGCAGAGCTATTCTCCTGGATTACCCTCCTGCTCTCCACCCAGGCGTCCTTTCTCAATAAAGCCTTTTGCTTTGTCAGCTCGTGTGTCTCCTCAGACAATTCATTTCAAGTATTAGACAAGAGCCCAATTTCGGGCCGTGGAAGGGGGTCCCCCCTTCCTGCAACAGAATCATCTGCTGCTGCTGCTGCTGCTAAGGCGCTTCAGTCGTGTCCGACTCTGTGCAACCCCATAGACAGCAGCCCACCAGGCTCCCCCATCCCCGGGATTCTCCAGGCAAGAGTACTGGAGTGGGTTGCTATTGCCTTCTCCAATGCATGAAAGTGAAAAGTGAAAGTGAAGTCGCTCAGTCGTGTCCAACTCCTAGCGACCCCATGAACTACAGCCCACCAGGCTCCTCCGTCCATGGGATTTTCCAGGCAAGAGCACTGGAGTGGGTTGCCATTGCCTTCTCCACAGAATCTGGGTGCATGGGTGGATGGATAGATGGATAAAAACATGGAAATATTTTTATAACATGGGAAGCCTAGTATAAATAGTTTTTTAAGTTAAAAACTCAACTTTAGTTTCATTTGAGTTTCATAGAAGAAAAATACACTGATATGAAATTGAAGAAAAATTTTAGTGTTCACAGAATCATCTACTGAACACTAAAATTTTCCTTCAATATCATATCAGTGTATTTTTCTTCTATGAAACTCAAATGAAACTAAAGTTGAGTTTTTAACTTAAAAAACTATTTATACTAGGCTTCCCATGTTATAAAAATATTTCCATGTTTTTATCCATCTATCCATCCACCCATGCACCCAGATGTTTGGCTGTATTTCTGGCACAGAGAGGAAACTGGTGAATTGAAAGATGAGCTGGTGGTCAGTTCATGTTAAAAATGATTATTTTAGAGTGGTAGAATTTAATTTTTCATCTTTGATTTTCAGTATTGGTTGTATTCTTTAAGCATGTATAATTATGGCCAAAAACAAACTTTTTTTTCTTTAAAAACTGGAAGCAAATGTGTCAGCTAATTTTCAGCAGCTGACTCCTAATGGAAGATCAGTGACAGGTTTGACTTGGATAATGTGGGTGCTTAATCCCTATGTGTTTACAGCTTAGCTACTCATCCCTTGATATTTCCTCTTCTAAGGAAGAAATCATTTGAAATTTTATCAAACCATTGTAAAAACTGTAAGTCTGAATTTAACTGTGCAATTTAGCTGCCAGTGCCTGTATTCTGGTCATTCCTTAGACTCTACTGCAAAATCCCCAGACACAGATTCTAAAATGATATTAACAAGAATATGTCATAAAGTACCTCCACTGGGAAAGATTTAATTTAAGGACATTGATGTTTTCCAAAAGCCCTTTTTCATGATTCAAGAACCATTTTTCACCTACAAAACATGAAAGCAAATATCATTCCTTTTCAAAAACTGCCTGATAAAACTCAAACATTTCATTCACCACAACAAGCCTGACAGAGCATTAATATTTTAAGAAATTAATCAACCTTAGAGAACAATCTTCTGTTTTACATCTAAAAAGATTAAGTCAGGTTATGGCCTTTTTATTTACCAGGAAAATACATAAAGAATTGGGTTAGCCTTTGAAGAATCAATGTTCAAAATTCAACAGACAATGCACAGGATGCTAATATCACTCAGAAAAAGCTTTTTAATGTTATTGTATGTGTAATAATTGTTATATTTTATTAAATTTTGGTAGCATTGATCATGGAAAGAGTAATAACTATTAGGGTGAAATAAATTTCAGCAAAACAAACGAAAGCATTTTAACATTATTTTGTTCCTCAGAATTTTCCTTTTCCCTGTTGATTTCAAAACTGTGAGTCTATAAACCACAAAAACAAGCATATTTTAGTAGAATTATGTAAAACATGGTAGAAAAAATGTTTTGAGTCAGAAAGAAAAGACCCTTTAAAAATAAAAATGGCATCTTTGGCAGCTAGTTTCTTGGATTAATGCAAAACAGTAGCCATTATGTTGTTTCTATGACCTTTTACTCTTAAGAGTTAAACTTGACTTTCTACCTGTCTTCCTAGTTAGTACTTCTTAAGAGTAAAAATCAGCATTTTCCATCCTTTTTTTAGATGAAAGTATTTGTCACTGTTAATGGGAATAATAACATTCCTTTGTTCATATAGTATTTACTAAAGAGCAAGATAAACTCAAGAGATCCTGGGGAGTGAATATCCAGCCTGGAAGATTTATGCTTTTCCTTTTACCTCTCTTTATTGCTTTTTAAAAATGTTGTTTTTTTTAATAGTTATCACTGTGTTGTTTTATGTTTTAATTGCCCTAGTCCTTTTTAATGTATAAATGTTTTTCAATTCTGTTCAAAATCATTTAATTTTACAATACAGTTAACAAGTTTTAGCTCATTCATTTTTAAAAACTATTTTATTTTGAGATCTTTTTTGGACTTAATTTCTCAGTTGACTCAAGTTCTTAAATTTTTACTTTGTTAATACCTCTTTTCTTATCTTCTTTCTTCTTCTCTTTTGCAAATGTCATCCTCTGGTTCCTGTTGAACTTGTCTTTTACATTACAGTTATGCCTCTGGATTTCACATGCTTTAAAAGTGGCCAATTTGGAACAGGATTGCAAGCCTACAACTAGACAAAGTCTACACCACCAACAGGAAATTCGAACTTTATTCTACAAGGATTCGAACTTTCTTCTAGAAGCATCTGTCTAAAATTAGCTCATCAAAAGTTATATCCCTGGGTACTGGGAAGAATGATAGAGCAAACATCCTCAGGACAGTAACTGCTGTTCACATATAAATGGTAAATTTGACCTTTTAGATGGCACTGCCTCTGACATGCTACATAATCAAGTTACCATATAAGAAGCTGTACATTATGAAGTTCATGGTTTCAGATAAACTTGGAACAAATGTGCTACTAAGGTGGAATGATGGCAGATTAATATATACAACTTCACCCGACGTTCCTGAGAAGCAGGGTGATGACTAATTCCTATGAGAAAATGACATAAGAGGGTCTTGTATTTCTATCATAGGATGGATATAAAGATCATATTTCTAATTTGCACCACTCTGTTCACAACTCGTCACAGCAAGGGACAGAGAGACTCTGAGATCATGTGTCCATTTACCCTTTCCTTTTCTGTTGACTTCTCAGAACCGACAGTACGTTTAGACCCACTTTTATGCTAGTCTTTACCTTGACTTATTTTTGTTCCGTAGGCATGGCTCAGATGGTAAAGAGTCTGCTTGCAATGCTGGAGAACCAGGTTCAATCCCTGGGTCGGGAAGATCCACTGGAGAAGGAAATGGCAATCCACTCCAATATTCTTGTTTGGAGAATTCCAAGGACAGAGGCACCAGGCAGACTACAGTCCATGTGGTCGCAAAGAGGTGGACACAACTGAGTGACTAACACTTTTGTTACAATTATCTGTTCAAATTCTATACATCTCTCTAAGCTGTTTCAAACAGATTTTGGAATATAGTATGGTTACAAAAGCAAGCACACACAAACCCATGAAATTGTCACCAAATAGCCCTTTAAATTGGTTGATCCAATCAAAAAATGGGCCAAAGAACTAAATAGACATTTCTCCAAAGAAGACATACAGATGGCTAACAAACACATGAAAAGATGCTCAACATCACTCATTATCAGAGAAATGCAAATCAAGACCACTATGAGGTACCATTTCACACCAGTCAGAATGGCTGCGATCCAAAAGTCTACAAATAATAAATGCTGGAGACGGTGTGGAGAAAAGGGAATCCTCTTACACTCTTGGTGGGAATGCAAACTAGTACAGCCACTATGGAGAACAGTGTGGAGATTCCTTAAAAAACTGGAAATAGAACTGCCTTATGATCCAGCAATCCCACTGCTAGGCATACACACTGAGGAAACCAGAAGGGAAAGAGACATGTGTACCCCAATATTCATCGCAGCACTGTTTATAATAGCCAGGACATGGAAGCAACCTAGATGTCCATCAGCAGATGAATGGATAAGAAAGCTATGGTACATATACACAATGGAGTATTACTCAGCCATTAAAAAGAATACATTTGAATCAGTTCTAATGAGGTGGATGAAATTGGAGCCTATTATACAGAGTGAAGTAAGCCGAAAGGAAAAACACCAATACAGTATACTAACGCATACATATGGAATTTAGAAAGATGATAACAATAACCCTGTGTACGAGACAGCAAAAGAGACACTGATGTATAGAACAGTCTTATGGACTCTGTGGGAGAGGGAGAGGGTGGGAAGATTTGGGAGAATGGCATTGAAACATGTAAAATATCATGTATGAAATGAGATGCCAGTCCAGGTTTGATGCACGATACTGGATGCTTGGGGCTAGTGCACTGGGACGACCCAGAGGGATGGTACGTGGAGGGAGGAGGGAGGAGGGTTCAGGATGGGGAACACGTGTATACCTGTGGCAGATTCATGTTGATATATGGCAAAACCAACACAATATTGTAAAGTTAAAAAATAAAATTAAAAAAAAGATAACAGATGTAGAGAGGTGAAACTAATTACATAAAAGTCAGCATATAAGTAACAGATCTAGGATGCTAAAATTAGGACCCTGATTCCTATTTAATGAATGAGCTATTTCAGTAGCTCATTTGGCTATGCTACAATTTTAATTTTCTTTACAAAACAGTTTACCAAATCAAAGAAATACATTGTTGTTTGCTGTTAAAACCAATCTGAATAGGTAGTATTTGCCAAAGGAGGTAATGGTAGAATGAGAAATGGGAACAATGAAGTAAATCCAGTTGAGTTCAGGAATTAAAGTTGCTGTTAATGTTTGTTTCCTTCAATACTTTGTTAAGAGCAAAAAAGAAAGTGAGGCAAATTGATGCATTATGTGTTATGTTAGTCGCTCAGTCGTGTCCGACTCTTTGCAACCCCATGGACTACAGCCACCAGGATCCTCTGTCCGTGGAATTTTCTAGGCAAGGATCCTGGAGTAGGTTGCCATTTCCTTCTCCAATTGCTGCATATGCCCCCCAGAACTACATTTCTGCATCTTGTGTGGTAAACAGATGAGCTACAAGGAGAGACGGGACCAGGAATGGAGCAGGCTGCTCGTTCTGACAAGAAATTGTCACGACAGAGCTGGCGTCACTTTCTCTGTTTTGAGGGGACTGGGGGAAATGAGCCTGATAACACACGAAGGTTCTGAAAACCAGGTTTACTGCAGCATCTACGGACTGACAGGCTGACGGACTGACTGACATACGGGTAACAGTCTGCAGAGACCCTGGCATCCCTTTACCTATCATAGTTCATAATGCAGGTTGGCATTGCTCTGTATATATGCATCTTTTTCTGACTGCTTCTTTTTCCCTCTAATTTTTTTTTTCACATAAAAGTGAAAATATAGGTTTTGAAAATTCAAAATCCAGAATGAAAGCAATGACTGTCAGAATGGCCTTGGAGGTTAACATGGACGGGAGATCCAACAGGTTAGCTTGAGATACCGTTTGGTAGTTGCTACTAGAAATAGCTACTGTTAAGTCGCTTCAGTCGTGTCCGACTCTGTGCGACCCCATAGACGGCAGCCCATCAGGCTCCTCTGTCCCTGGGATTCTCCAGGCAAGAATACTGGAGTGGGTTGCCATTTCCTTCTCCAAACAAATAGCTATTAAACCTGGTTAAATCCTCAGACAGCAGCATCCTCCTTAAAGAGCATGAGTGGGAGTCCTAGTGCAAGAGTGGCTCTAAATGAAAAATCCACTCAGACAAAGCTGGGCCTTCAGAAGCCATGCAACAGACTCCAGGTCACCGAAGCAATTTTTCGAATGAGAAAGAGCATAATCCCGCTGTGGAAGGCTATCTTTAAGCTCATATTTATTTCCTGGGCTAGGACCATAAGCGATCCCCGAATGATATGACTCAGTTTTTAGCCTATTTCAAGTCTTCAAGAAGAGCAAATGAAACTTTTTATTGTTACCCTTCTATCTTTAAAGGACATGCACTTCAAAGAAATTCTGGCACTTATCTATCCTACATTGTACAAATTACAGATTAATTCTACCATATTATTTCTTAAAATACTCAAATAGTTACACAAATAGCATACACATGCTATATATAAAATGATTAATTATATAAAAGTTAATTTAAGGCAAAAATATATCAACTATTACTGACTTCTACAACCTTTGGTGCTTAAATTATAGTTTGAATTATTAGCATCTTTATTCATTCTTTTATGCTCACACATCTCATGGTGCATCACATGACAAAAGGAGTGGTCCTAAGAATCAAGACTGGTAATTAATTCCCACACCCCCAGGAAAGCTTCATAGCCAGCAAGTTAGTTACAGAACAAAGCTCTTTTTGTTTATCATCTCATTCCTGTTTTCTGGTGTGTATGATTCTAGGAAGTCATGCATTTCCTTCCTGTCCAAAGGTCTGAGCAGGAAAGAGCTGGTGAGGTGGCAGGGTCAGTGGCTGGATTGGTGAGTGCAGAGTTGCAGAGAGGAAAGCTAAACACTTTTTCAAGTTCTCTACATTAGGGTCCTCACAAAGAAGCTTCCTTTTTCTAAGACACATGGACTTTGAACACCCCGAGTTCACAATCAAATGAAAACGAACATTGAAGTTAAACACAGCAAATCTGTGTGTTCACTCACTCCACACATCCTCTTTCACAGACATTTTACTCTTGAAATAAGGTCTATGGAGATGAGGAAAGAGATTATGCATTGTTAATTGTTATTCTTTAAAAGAGACTGAGAAAAATAATTCTTCCCCAGGAGGCTAAACAGCTATCAGCACCTACAGCAAGTAACTCCTAAGAATTGCCAAGGGCCCGATGTGTGAATGTAACCTGGAACGTCCAGTTAAAGATGCAGAAGTAAGGCTCTGCTTTCTGAAACTAACCAACAAGAACACAAATACAGGCAAGAAAAACGTGTCTTGGTGAAGCTAGAAAATGGCCACAGTCCTGAACCACAATCTAGGAAGATGAGCAGCAAATTGGAGAAGTAAAAACTGGTCCAGGTCCAAGGAAGAGGTAGAGTGAGTCCCTGCCCCTGCAGCTCTCAGACAGCATACAGCCCGCAGGCCAGCCCGGCATCCCTCATCTGGAGAGGAGACAGAGGTGGGTAGACACATAGGAGGGAAATCCCTGAGCCCTCATCACAGATGGGAAGACACTCATCTGTGCCAACTCCAACACAAGGAAGGCCTTCGACTGGTCACGCGGAGGAGAAAAGTCACCTCTGCACCTGTGTTTCGGTGCATTAGCGAAAAGCAAGGTGAGATGCCCCGGACGGGCGATATGTAATGACTCACTGGGAGCCTGCCCACAGCGCCACTAGCCAAGAGCAGAGAGCTCTCCCTGCACAGTGGGGGCTGGAGAGGTGCAGCCCCGGCAGGAAGGAGCTAATAATATCCCACCAGCCCACCTCCCCCACCGCAATAACTACAAAATTGCTGGGCTGGAGAAAAGAAAAAACCTCCACCAAATGATGAGAAATATTTGAGAAGAAAATTGATCTCAACCAAAATCAAATTTTACAAATGCCACAAGAAAAACAAAGAAAAGGACATGAAAAACTAAAGACAGATGAAGAAGCTATGGCAGGAAACTTATGCTGTAAAATAAACAAAAAAACTATAAAAGACTCCTTGAAATCCAAGAAATTGCAGAAGTTTATGACCTCTCTAATACATGGGAGAGAAGAAAAAAAGAACAGGAGACAAAATTTGAGCTGGAAGAGCCAGAGTAAAAAGAAAAAAATGGTAATAGGATTATACCTCATGCTATGTGGGGTGTAATTTGGTTTCTTAATAGCTCATTTAGACAATTTTCATTTACATTTAGGATAGTTATTTTTTTCCTATGATAACTGAAAAAGAAACACAACACACATTTCTTTCTTATGAAAATAAGAGAACAAAGAAGCACTGCACATCATTTGCATATATTTTACCTAAAAATAAGCTCCATGGGAAGATCAATCACTTCAAATCACCAAGCAACATCCTAAGTTGATTCCAGTGATATCAATTCAAGATGAATCAGAAAATTAGTGTCAGACAGTGATAGTAAGTCAGTGTTTCTGCCTGCTCTGTGCAGCCTGGCAAGATCCAGCCCTGTCCCCAGAAAGCAGCACGTAGGTACATGGAAAACATCTCATACCTCACTTACTTTAGCAGACCCAACAGCAAGCATCTTATCTTGAAGTCCCTTGGTATAAGGTCATAGTATTTTATGTATATCTAAACATAAAATTTACTTTTAAAAATAAAAAATATAAAAGGTTTAAGGTAGTCTGATGATATCATTCTGTAACTAGTGTTGACAAAAATTTTTGAAGTTTCTTTTAGGTATGCTAAATATTCTGAGGGTTGAAATTATATAAATAAATATATTTTTAAAACCTTATATGGCCTAGATGTTGGTTTTTTCAACTGAAATATTTTCAATCTAACCATACAGTAATGCTTAGTTTGAGGGAAAAAATAACATTTATGCCCGATTTCTCCAAATCTTAAAGGCTTGAGGTCTGACCCAGATCTTCAAAACAGAATCTTGAACTTCATTTTATAAACAGTATTTCACAAGCCCTTCTGATTCCGGACGTGATGTTAGTACTTTCTTGCTTTAGTGACTCATCAGATTGAAGCAAGAGGCCACCCATAAATATATCCTTCTACGGTCCCTCCGCACTGAACAGATGGAGTATCCATGAATAAATTCAGCAAACTTAACTCAGAAAATAAAAGACCACAGAAACACTGGCTGAAGTATTCTCCTGAAGGAGTTCAACTTGGCTGCAATCCTCTAGATTTCTGTTCCTCCACGCAAGGTGGCTATTTTTTTAATGTGCTGTGTTTTATAACTTTTGAAATCAGATACACTAGTTACAGAATGGAACCATCAGACTACCCTGAAACCTTTGTATTATTGATTTTTAAAAGTAAATTTCATGTATAGACAAACATAAACTCTTAAGCACAGTGCCATTTATTTGCCCCAAATCCGGAGACTTTGAAGTTCACGTGATTATTCATACAGGGTTGGTTATTTGTGTTGATATGCACCTCGGCCTGGTTGAAATCTGACCCCTGTACATTATGAATGAAAGGCAGCAGAACCCGGGGACGTCAGAGCCTGCTGTGAGAGCCTGTGACTGGGTATGCTACAGAAGTTAGACAGAGCTGCACAGAATGATAGCGTTTATAAGTCTCTGTTTATGCGTTACTTTTCTTTGTATGGCACAATTATATTAATTTATAAAAAGGAGATAGTTCCCAGATTGTCAGAGTCGTTTGTATTTACTGATTGACTCTTACTAAATGCTTGGATATAAGCACTTTCCTTGGTGATGAGGGTATTGCAGAGATCAAAAAAGATAAAAATCATGCCCACATGAAGCTTACACTCGGGTGCAAAGGAAAAGGTCTTCCTCTTGACTGCTTATAATACCAAATAAATTAACATTTTTTCTCATTTTTAAAAATAATTTATAATTCCAGAAAAAAAAATTGCTTTAAGTTTTTGATGTAATAACTATATCTTTTCTTCCAACTATACCAGAATTAAATCATGTGTAAGTTATGAATCTTTTAGCAGAGTAATTGTCAAAAAACTAGTTATTTTTTCGTTTTTAATAAATTTGCAATAATATTAATAAACTTATGTTTTAGTAAGTTAAATAATATTTACATAGTGATATACTTATTTCAGGAAAATAGAGATGATAAAAATTTTGAGTTCAAATACATTTTCATGTAAAAATGCTTAACTAGCTAAAATAATAATGAATATTTTTCTTTTAACTACTTGAAAATATAAATATAATAATACTTTAGTCCAATGCTTAGATTTCAACTTTTGGATTTGATCAAAACCACACTGTGAATGACTTGATATACTGTACTCCTTTGGCAGTAAAAGGCCTTCAAAGTACCAATAAAATAAACTTAATAACTATAATATTTTCAAGTTTTTGTCCCCATACTCATTAAATTTTTTAGTTTATGTACACTTCCTTAACATTATTTTTAATAAAAAGTTTTGCATTCTATCAACTTGTTTCATTTATAAAATTGAAATTTTTCTTAAACTAATTCATCAGGAAATGTTACATAGAACTGGATCATGAAACATTACAGTATCTTAGATTTTTATATTGCCTACATATACCCTTTCCTGTACAAAATGGAGATGGCTATTTTGGTTTAAAATTAAAAGCCTGTGAAATAAACATGCTTTTTTAAAAGTCACATCTTAAAACTTACATTTTTATAAGTTTTAAGGAATATAAGGAGACATCTTTATATCCCTTAGGTGTGGGCTGAATGAATTTCTGAGCACTCTGCTGGAAACCGTACCCAGGAAGGTACATGGCAAGCAGATGCTAGCAGGTCAATACTGGAGGATCGTCAATACAGGAAATCCAGATATCAGGCAGAACAAAGATAAGGTGCTGCTCTTCAGAACAAATGTGCTACCGACCAAAAAGACAGCATTCTTTGAATTCATTTTCCAGGTATATAAATGGATTTGTAAATAGTCTCTCCACTTCTATCCACGCACTGCCCCTTTATTTTTAATCAATAATGCAAATATGACCATGGCTAAGACTTAATTTGTGTCTCTGAGCAAAGAGTTAAAGTTTCACACAGAACTCAAACCTTAGGTTGGTCGCATTAGTACCATTTTAACCAATCAAATCACTAGTCAAAGTTGTAACAAGAAAAATGAAGAAGCTAATTTTTAAAACTGTAAAACATTCATTGTGCTTTGTTTTAAATTCATTTGCTGTTTCAGGAGCAAAACTTAATCTTATTCAATTAGGTAACTAATGTGTACTGATATTTTGTTGATATGATACATTGAGAAATATTTTACTGTATCTCTAATTTTGGACTTTGGGTGTGGAGGCAAAGCAATGTGGGAAACTCAGAGATGAGTCAGAAGACTCCTCTTACCATGGAAATTAAAGATTGGCTGAAGAAGTAAAATACCTAAATGATTACAAAACAAAGTATAAATATTATGCATATTTATTAAACACTGTAATGATAGTGACTTTTAAATAAATGGTAGCTTAATCAATTATACTTTATTGATGTTTTTATACTTTATTCATGAATCATAAATAGTTATTTTAATAATTGAGTTGGATTTAGATGTAACGCCATTATTTTAAAATGCTTTTTGGGGACTTCCCTGGTGGTCTAAGACTCTGTACTCCTAATGTAGGGGGCCTGGGTTCTATCCCTGGTCAGGGAACTAGATGCCACATGCCTCAACCAAGACCTGGCAGAGCCAAACAAATAAGTATTTTAAAAATAAAATAAAATACTTTCTGAATGTCCTCAGTCTTTTTTTTTTTTTTTTAACACCAGTCCAGGTTCGATGCAGGGTACTGGATGCTTGGGGCTGGTGCACTGGGACGACCCAGAGGGAGGGTAGGGGAGGGAGGCGGGAGGAGGGTTCACGATGGGGAACGTGGGTATACCTGTGGTGGATTCATTTCGATATTTGGCAAAACTAATACAATATTGTAAAGTTTAAAAATAAAATAAAATTAAAAAAAAAACAAAACCAAATACTGTTAGGACAAATAACTTTCAGGGTTCTAATGTTTATTCAATCCTATTGGTTCTGTTGTTCAGTCATTCAGTCACGTCTGACTCTTTGTGACCTCATGGACTACAGCACACCAGGCCTCCCTGTCCTTCACCATCTCCCAAAGTTTGCTCAAGCCCATGTCCATTAAGTCGGTGATGCCATCCAACCATCTCATCCTCTGTCATCACCTTCTCCTCCTGGCTTCTATCTTTCCAGCATCAGGGTCTTTTTAAATGAGTCAACTCTTTGCATCAGGTGGCCAAAGTATTGGAGTTTCAGCTTCATAATTAGTCCTTCCAATGAATATTCAGGAGTGGTTTCCTGTAGTACTGACTGGTTGGATCTCCTTGCTGTCCAAGGGACTTTCAAGAGTCTTCTCCAACACCACAGTTCAAAAGCATCAATTCTTTGGCACTCAACCTTCTTTATGGCCCAATTCTCACATCCATACATGACTACTGGAAAAACCACACTTTGACTAGACAGATCTTTGTCAGCAAAGTAATGTCTCTTCTTTTTAATATGCTGTCTAGGTTGTTCCTAACTTTTCTTCCAAGGAGCCAGCATCTTTTAATTTCACATCTGCAGTCGCCATCCACATTGATTTTGGAGCCCAAGAAAATAAAGATTGACACTGTTTCCACTGTTTCCCCATCTACTTGCCATGAAGTGATGGGACTAGATACCATGATCTTTGTTTTTTAAATGCTAGGTTTTAAGCCCGCTTTTTCACTCTCCTCTTTCACCTTCATCAATAGGCTCTTTACTTTAGTTCCTCTCCACTTTCTGCCATAAGGGTGGTTTCATCTGCATATCTGAGGTTATTGATATTTCTCCAGGCAATCTTGATTCCAGCTTGTGCTTCCTCCAGCCCAGCATTTCCCATGATGTACTCTGCATATAAGTTAAATAAGCAGGGTGACAATATACAGCCTTGACATACTCCCTTCCCAATTTTGAACTTTCCATTGTTCCATGTCCAGTTCCCACATTATAGATCATAACCCGCCAGTCTCCTCTGTCCACAGAATTTTCCAAGCAAGAATACTGGAGTGGGTTGCCATGACGTCTTCCAGGGGATCTTCCCAACTCAGGGACTGAACCCAGGTCTCTTATGTCTCCTGCATTGGCAGGCAGGTTCTTTACCATCAGCATCACCTGGGAAACATTCAGGGTAGATTTCCTTTAGGACTGACTGGTTTGATTTCCTTGCTACCCAAGGGACTCTCAAAAGTCTTCTCCAGAACCACAGTTCAAAAGCATCAATTCTTCGGTGCTCAGCCTTCATTATGATCCAACTGTCACATCCATACATGACTACTGGAAAAACCAAAGCTTTACCTATACGGACCTGTGTTGGCAAACTGATATCTCTGCTTTTTAATATGTTGCCTAGGTTTTTCATAGTTTTTCTTGCAAGGAGCAAGCATTGGATACTAAGTCCAATTTAGACTATACACTTTAAAGTATGCACAAGTTACTAAAATTAAAGGCTCTGATTTAAACTCCTTAATATTAGGCCACCAACAAGAAAAAGGTAGCCACAAAGTTCATATTCAGTCACTGCCCATGATCCTGTTAGCAATGTCATCACTGACTCTCCAGTCCATCTGGGCTTAGATCACAGTAGGAACAGTCAAAAGTGATCTGTAAGAGGCCTTGGCATTCTAATGAGGGATGGTTGAAAATATTCCTTTGGGGCTGCTGCTGCTGCTAAGTCACTTCAGTCGTGTCTGACTCTGTGAGACCCCATAGACGGCAGCCCACCAGGCTCTTCTGTCCATGGGATTCTCCAGGCAAGAACATTGCAGTGGGTTGCCATTTCCTCCTTCAATGCATGAAAGTGAAAAGTCAAAGTGAAGTCGCTCAGTTGTGTCTGACTTTTAGCGACCCCATTGACTGCAGCCTACCAGGCTCCTCCGTCCATGGGATTTTCCAGGCAAGAGTACTGGAATGGGGTGCCATTGCCTTTTCTAGTTCCTTTAGGGCAGGGGACATAATTTACAACATAATTAGTTTAAGTATAGGTTATTTTTTCCTAATTTTTGAAGTACAACTTTTTGTTTCATTTGACTTTTTCCCTCTTCTCAACACTATCCCCCCTTGACTTCCCAACTTCATCTCTCCTGGTCCTCTTCCCACCATTGGATGACTTTCTCAACTAAAAGCTTTCCCAGGGATGCACACTTGACCATCTTCTCCCCAGAGCCCCATGGGCTGTCTCAGGGAGATCTCACTCATTACCTTATTTAAGGACTCTGAAAGCTTAACAAGACAGACTGCTGTGTCCCATAGACAGAAAATCATAGTTTTGAGTAATCTGATGAATACAACCCAGTCCTCTCTCTTGGGTTCTGCCCTCATGCTCTCAACTGCTCAATGACCTTTCACCTAAATATTCCACACAAATTTGCAATGCTTCAAAGTCAACTCGTCTAAAATCACTGAAACAAGGCTTTCCTTCTGTCTTGTCCATTTTAACATTCATCATTCACCTCAATGAGAAAGCAGCCTTGGGGTCACTGTGCCATTTTTGCTCTCTATGCTCACAGCTGGTTCATCACTGTGGTTCTTATCATGTCTCTACAACTTTTCCAAGTGTGTCCTTTCTCTACACTCCTTTTTTGATTGGGCAGTCCATTACTGACATTTTCAGGACTATGGTATTTTCAAGTATATCATTACTGGCCACCTAGGCACAAAAAGGAGATCCAACCAGTCCATTCTAAAGGAGATCGGTCCTGGATGTTCTTTGGAAGGAATGATGCTAAAGCTGAAACTCCAGTACTTTGGCCACCTCACGCGAAGAGTTGACTCATTTGAAAAGACTCTGATGCTGGGAGGGATTGGGGGCAGGAGGAGAAGGGGACGACAGAGGATGAGATGGCTTGATGGCATCACCAACTCGATGGACATGAGTTTGAGTGAACTCCAGGAGTTGGTGATGGACAGGGAGGCCTGGCATGCTGCAACTCATGGGGTTGCAAAGAGTCGGACACGACTGAGCAACTGAACTGATCAATGGAACAAAATAGAAAGCCCAGAGATAAATCCACGCACATATGGACACCTTATCTTTGACAAAGGAGGCAAGAATATACAATGGATTAAAGACAATCTCTTTAACAAGTGGTGCTGGGAAATCTGGTCAACCACTTGTAAAAGAATGAAACTAGAACACTTTCTAACACCATACACAAAAATAAACTCAAAATGGATTAAAGATCTCAATGTAAGACCAGAAACTATAAAACCCCTAGAGGAGAACATAGGCAAAACACTCTCTGACATTCATCACAGCAGGATCCTCTATGACCCACCTCCCAGAATATTGGAAATAAAAGAAAAAATAAACAAATGGGACCTAATTAACCTTAAAAGCTTCTGCACATCAAAGGAAACTATTAGCAAGGTGAAAAGACAGCCTTCAGAATGGGAGAAAATAATAGCAAATGAAGCAACCGACAAACAACTAATCTCAAAAATATACAAGCAACTCCTACAGCTCAACTCCAGAAAAATAAATGACCCAATCAAAAAATGGGCCAAAGATCTAAATAGACATTTCTCCAAAGAAGACATACAGATGGCTAACAAACACATGAAAAGATGCTCAACATCACTCATTATCAGAGAAATGCAAATCAAGACCACTATGAGGTACCATTTCACACCAGTCAGAATGGCTGCGATCCAAAAGTCTACAAATAATAAATGCTGGAGAGGGTGTGGAGAAAAGGGAATCCTCTTACACTCTTGGTGGGAATGCAAACTAGTACAGCCACTATGGAGAACAGTGTGGAGATTCCTTTAAAAACTGGAAATAGAACTGCCTTATGTTCCAGCAATCCCACTGCTGGGCATACACACTGAGGAAACCAGAAGGGAAAGAGACACGTGTACCCCAATGTTCATCGCAGCACTGTTTATAATAGCCAGGACATGGAAGCAACCTAGATGTCCATCAGCAGATGAATGGATAAGAAAGCAGTGGTACATATACACAATGGAGTATTACTCAGCCATTAAAAAGAATACAAGAATACATTTGAATCAATTCTAATGAGGTGGATGAAACTGGAGCCTATTATACAGAGTGAAGTAAGCCAGAAGGAAAAACACCAATACAGTATACTAACGCATATATATGGAATTTAGAAAGATGGTAACAATAACCCTGTGTACGAGACAGCAAAAGAGACACTGATGTATAGAACAATCTTATGGACTCTGTGGGAGAGGGAGAGGGTGGGAAGATTTGGGAGAATGGCATTGAAACATGTAAAATATCATGTATGAAATGAGATGCCAGTCCAGGTTCGACGCACGATACTGGATGCTTGGGGCTGGTGCACTGGGATGGCCCAGAGGGATGGTATGGGGAGGGAGGAGGGAGGAGGGACCAGGATGGGGAACACATGTATACCTGTGGCGGATTCATTTTGATATTTGGCAAAACTAATACAATTATGTAAAGTTTAAAAATAAAATAAAATTAATTAAAAAAAAAAAACTGAACTGAACTGAACTGAGGGATAAAAATTGTCAATGAAATTACAGAAAGTTCAAGAATGGAATTCACTTTGCTTTTCCAAATTTTTATACACCAGTTGCTTTAATTCAAACTAAAAGACATCACTGTTGTCTCTAAAAGCAAGTAACATCTAGATGTGAAAGCTGGAACAGGAAGTCCAAGTTCTATTAATATAGATTGCTTTCAGACATTGCCTCTGTGGATAGAATTGAAAGATCTAGGTTACAGAAAAATTTGGCTGCCATTATCAGTTCCAAATCTGAATATGAACCTTTTCTTACTTTGAGTATTTCTGCTTTCCCCCCCTTTATCTAGCATTGCCCACTGGAAAGTAAAAGGCAAGGTATTTCCAGGTCTGATACCATCATAGATCTTAAAACGTCAAAAGTAATACTTGTTAACGGAGACTGTTAACTGGCTCTGGTTATGACATAATTATGATTCACAAGAAATCAAAACTTTTCTTCAAACCAGACTCATATATCACTAATCTGTTCAAAGGTGAAAGTTCAGACAGCTCTTACTACATCTGCTGTGATAGTAAGATCTTAGTAGTTTATTGTGCTTCTTAATCAAGGTATAATTATACTCACTATGGATAATTTTGTAAACTCAGTATATCTAAAGAGCAGATGTAACTATTTCAAATATTCATTCTTGTCATTATGTTCTATTTCATATGAGATTAATTCATCTTCTAATAATAGCAAATTTCATTTAGAACTTGCTCTAATCAATGTGCAAAATAGTACTTCTGTTTTGAGATAGTCATTTAGATATGAATGTGGTAAAATTAATAAAAACCTGAAAAATCTGACTTCTAAGTAAGCTCTTTTGACTATACTTCAATTCAAAAGCAGACCCCAAAAAATAAGTGCCTGAAGTTACTAAGTGTATTTATTTGTCAATAAAAAATGCTTTCTGTTTTATATTCATCAAAAACAGGACATGCTAAGTTGATTCAGTCACATCCAACTCTTTCGGACACTTGGACTGTAGCACACCAGGCTCCTCTGTCCATGGGACTCTCCAGGCAAGAATACTGGAGGGGGTTGCCATTTCCTGCTCAAGGGGATCTTCCCAGGGATTGAAGCCCTGTCTCTTATGTCTCCTGCATTGGCAGGTAGGTTATTTACCACTAGTGCCACCTGGGAAGCCCAAACACAGGACACTAGATACTAATACAGTTCTACAAATGCACGTTGAATAATTAGTATTTTCTCTTCCTCACAACTTATTAACTTCTAACAAGAAGGCACTGCTAAGCATGATGATTTTGGCATGTTGATATTCTTCACTTTGAATCAACACAGGTCAAAGAATGCAACCGGCACATGACACACCAAAACACTCAAATGAACAAAATTAATACATTTTTGAAAGTAGACATGTCTTTTTTATGTTCTTTCTAAAATATTAAATTAGTTCTAAATTAAGGAGAATACTGGTCCCATCACTTCATGGCAAATAGATGTGGAAACAGTGGAAACAGTGACAGACTTTATTTTTGGGGGTTTCAAAATCACTGCAGATGGTGACTGTAGCCATGAAATTAAAAGACGCTTACTCCTTGGAAGGAAAGTTATGACCAACCTAGACAGCTTATTAAAAAGCAAAGACATTACTTTGTCAATAAAGTCCATCTAGTCAAAGCTATAGTTTTTCCAGTAGTCATGTATGGATGTGAGAGTTGAAGTATAAAGAAAGCTACGAGACAGCAAAAGAGACACTGATGTATAGATCAGTCTTATGGACTCTGTGGGAGAGGGAGAGGGTGGGAAGATTTGGGAGAATGACATTGAAACATGTAAAATATCATGTAAGAAATGAGTTGCCAGTCCAGGTTCGATGCACGATACTGGATGCTTGGGGCTAGTGCACTGGGACGACCCAGAGGGATGGTATGGGGAGGGAGGAGGGAGGAGGGTTCAGGATGGGGAACACATGTATAAATGTGGTGGATTCATTTTGATATTTGGCAAAACTAATACAATTATGTAAAGTTTAAAAATAAAATAAAATTAAAAAAAAAAAAAAAAAGAAAGCTGAGTGCCAAAGAATTGATGCTTTTGAACTGTGGTGTTGGAGAAGACTCTTGAGAATCCCTTGGGCTGCAAGGAGATCCAACCAGTCCATCCTAAAGGAGATCAGTCCTGGGTGTTCATTGGAAGGACTGATGCTGAAGCTGAACCTCCAATACTTTGGCCACCTCATGCAAAGAGCTGACTCATTTGAAAAGACCCCAATGCTGGGAAAGATTGAAGGCAGGAGGAGAAGGGGACGACAGAGGATGAGATGGTTGGATGGCATCAATGACTCAATGGACATGAGTTTGAGTAAACTCCGGAGTTGTTGATGGACAGGGAAGCCTATAGTGCTCCAGTCCAGGGGGTTGCAAAGAATCGGACATGACTGAGCGACTGAACTGAACTGAAGGAGAATACCAAATTTTCCTCCCCTCCCTCTATTAATGCTAAAATAATATAGAATTGTATTAAATTTATATAACACCTCACTCTATCTCAAGTCCTTCATTCTCTTGACTTTTTGTCATACATTTCTCTACTCATTTTATATGCCAGAAACTGACAGGACTGAATTTTGCTTGGGTACCACCACAACAACACTAGAGCAGTTATTTAAAAGGAACGTGGATTAAAGCTTCCCTGTTCTACCTGAGACGCAGGCTATGTGAGGGATCAATGAAAGGGATAGCATGGACCCTGGGGCTGCATATTTAGGGACGGAACATTTTTTAACTGAATGAAAGACTGTCTAAATTCTGTAGTGCTTTGCTTCCTTGGTAGCTCACCTGGTAAAGAATCTGCCTGCAATGCAGGAGACCCTGGTTCGATTCCTGGGCTGAAAAGATCTAGTAGAGAAGGGATTGGCTACCCACTCCAGCATTTCTGGGCTTCCCTGGTGACTCAGATGGTAAAGAATCCACCTGCAATGCGAGAGACCTGGGTCAATCCCCATGGTGGGAAGATTCCCTGGAGGAGAACATGGCAACCCACTCCAGTATTCCGGCCTGGACAGTTCCATGGTGTGTATAGTCTATGAAGTCCCAAAGAGTTGGACATGACTGAATGACTTTCACTTTAGTTTGCCCTGTCTTTTTGATTCTACACATATATGGCATCCTACAGTAGTTGCCTTTTTCTGTGTGACTTATTAATACTTTACTGGGCATAATGCCCTCCAAGTTCATCTGTGTTGTTTAATTCTCTTTTATGGTTGAATATTTTATTGCATATATATACTGCATCTTCTTTATCCACCCACCTATTAATGGAAATTAGCTTGTTTCTATACCTTGACAGTTGTACATAGTGCTACCACAAACACTGTGGTGTCTGTATCTTTACAACTTAGTGTATTTGTTTTATTCAGATATATACTCGGGCATGGGATTGATAGATCATATGTTAATTATATTTTCCATTTTTTGAGAAACCTCCATACTGTTTTCCATAGCAGATATACCAATACCACCAACAGCATATAGGAGTTCTATGTTCTCCAGATCCACAGAGCCAACACGTGTGGGTTTTTTTGATAACAGCCATGTTGACAGATGTGAGCTAATAGCTCACTGTGGTTTTCATTTGCATTCCTCTGATGATTAGTGATGTTGAGAATCTTTTCATTTGCCTGTTGACCATCTACATTCCTCCTTGGAAAAGGATCTATTCAGTTCTTCTGCCCGTTTTAAAATAAACTGTGAGTTCCTTTTTTTATGTTGAGTTGTATGAGCTATCTATATATGTTGCATCATAATCCCAAATATCAGTCATATTTACAAATAGCTTCTCCCATTCAATAGGTTGTCCTTTTCATTTTGTTCATGGTATCCTTCATTTTTAAAAAGTTATACAGCTAAGCTAGTAGGCAATCTCTTTCTGTGGAACTCAATACTTTTAATTTCCCTTTCTATCTTGTAAACTCAAACTCCAGTCACACAGTGAGCTCACGGAGAAGACCAGTGCAGCCCCCACTTCAGCTGCAGAATTAGGTCTGACTGTCTGCTGCTGCTGCTGCTGCTAAGTCGTTTCAGTCGTGTCCAACTCTGTGCGACCCCAGAGACGGCAGCCCACCAGGATCCCCCGTCCCTGGGATTCTCCAGGCAAGAACACCGGAGTGGGCTGCCATTTCCTTCTCCAATGCATGAAAGTGAAGTCGCTTCAGTTGTGTTCGACCCTTAGCGACCCCATGGACTGCAGCCTACCAGACTTCTGTGTCCATGGGATTTTCCAGGCAAGAGTACTGTCTAACCCTCTGTTGATAACCACACAAGGAGCAAGCCTCGGAACCCACACTATTATTTGATTCCTGACTTCCCTGGTGGCTCAGACGGTAAAAGCATCTGCCTACAATGCAGGAGACCTGGGTTTGATTCCTGGGTTGGGAAGATCCCCTGGAGAAGGAAACAGCACTCCAGTACTCTTGCCTCGAAAATCCTATGGACGGAGGAGCCTGGCAGGCTAAAGTCCATGGGGTCGCAAAGAGTCGGACACGACTGAGCGACTTCACTTAACACTTAAGGTTTTAGTTATTGTTGAAATTCTCCTGATTTTGGGGTATCAGTAAAATCTTTTAGCTACACTGTTTTATTCCTCATTTTGTTGTTTGTATATCATTTGAATCAATGTGAAGCCACTGATTTAATTTTTGTTTAAATATAAACACGTTTTCAACCACTTGCTCCCACAGGCCAGCACACACTTTAAGCTCAGAATCAACATGCTCCACTAAAGGTGTACTTTTACAGGCCAGTGAATGCTTTATTTCAGTTGGAAAATATTCTACATATTTAAGGCAGGGCTATCTCTAAGTTGCAGAAGCACAATTAAAAGTTCTTAAATTGAAGCTTACTTTTGGATGTCTAAATAACTTTTGCAGGGTGCGTGCTTTTCTTTCTTCTTTGAACAAAGTGGTGGAACATCTTCTTCCAGTGTAAAACAACTTGCTGGCTTATTAAGACTGCATTTTACTCATTAAAATATGTTATCCAGGAAGCTCAGAACTAAGTACAATTATGAATATAATGAGCTTAATCTGTATACCTCCTAGGCAGCCAAACTGAATAGCAGGAAGCACCTGCCTCATGTACTTGGTATAAGTTAAAAAACAGACTAAATTAAGTACATTTTTAAAAAACAAAAATGTATTTCATTCATACTATACTTGCTAATAAATAACGAATGTCACTGTTTGCTACTTAATATATACTTATGCTTTTTAAACATTTTAAGAGATGTGGTCCAGCCTCATGGGATTAAAGCCTCATGGTAAAGGCTGTTGTTAATCAATGAGCCCAGGACTGCATAGAAGGTTATATCTGCATAAAGTGCTCTGAAGATCTGAATGAAGCCTTGGAGTGGGTGCCCTTGCAGGCAGATATAACTGACATGCCAAGGTTCATGGCGAGTAGGAGGCTCTCAGGGACTGAAAGGTCACTGTGGTTGGACAACAGAGAAGGAGGCTGGAGTACACGGAGGGCTTCATGCTGTACTACCGAAGAGGACGCATTACATTCGTGAAAATACATGTCCGTTTCTGACAATATTATAGATTATATGAGCAAAATATCCATCCGTGAAATGCCTCGGAACAAACATCCATGTAAACTCTGGGTCCTGAGCACAGGCTCCTCCACTCAGGCTGTGCTGTATCCACACCCTCCTGTATACTCCTGATCAGAGTCCTGGAAGTGTCTGCTCTCTCCTGCACCATCGATTTTTCTCTCTCTCCACTTTTCTCCATCTACAAACATGCCACCTGAATTTTCACCACCTAAGCAATACCCTTTTTCACCCCCACTTCCCTCTCTAGCTAATGGTGCCATGTTTTGCTCTGTTAAAAGAATCTTTCTTCTCCTCTCTTGCACTCACAGCGATCAGCCTGGAACACCCCTCCAGCTCGAACACTAAGGTCAGGTCACACCCTCTGGTCCACACCCTCAGCTGCTTGTTCACTTGTCAATGCACCACTGCCCTCGCTTCCAGGACACCTGTCTCCTGGGCTTCCTTCTAACACGGGGCCTGCTCAGTTTCAATCCTGTACCCTGTGCCTTAAAAACAGCTCCAGAAGCTGGCCCCTCCTCTCCACCTCCGCCGCTCGCTCCAGTAAAGCCACCGCTGCCATGTGGGCACTATAAGGACCCCAGCAGATCTTCTCACTATGTCTTTGCTCAATTCCAGCAGATCTCGACCTAGCAAGCAGGTAAATCCCTTCAAAATAGACTAGATGACACCATTTCTGTTTTCAAAACCCGCCCAAAGCTCCCCGTCCCCCTAGGAGATGATGCCCACCTCCTTCCAGTGCCTCTGGAGCCTGGCCCTGTCCTGGCTCTGAGCTCACCTTCTCCTGAAGCTCGCTCCCCTCCAGCCATGCTCTCTGTTTCCTGGTCCTAAAGCACGTTGGGGCTGTTGCTGTAATGTTCCCTCTGCCTCGGGTGTCCTCCCACATAACTTCCCTACTCAGTCCCTCACTCCCTTCAAGTGTCTCTTCTCAGCGAGGCCCTCCCTCTCTCAGTATAGTTTTCAAAGCATAATTCCTGTTGTGGCTAACACTCTCTCCATTCTGCTGTTTTCTCTTCTGTAACATCTGTCCCATCGGACAAGGTCTGTGTGTTACCTACTCCCTCTAAGTACAGCCGTGGCCCTACTAGAATACAAACTCTCTAAGGACAGAGGATTTTGTCCGTTTTGCTCATTTCTGAGCTTGGAACACATAGGATCATATCTGGAACACAGTGGGCATTCAGTAACTACCTGCTGAACATGTAAACAGATGAAAGATTTCCTTGTGCGAGAAAAACTGCTGGCACAAACACAGGGAGGAAACACCACCAGTGTGAAGTGTTAGTGCTGAGAAGTTACTGTAAGTGGTGGTCATTCTGCTTCTTAACCTATGGGGAGTGAAAAATGTATTAATTTCATTATTCTATTTTATTACTTATAATATATATTACATATGTATGTATTTCCTTATATATTTGAAAATCCTATATTATATATATGAAAATCCTATATTGTATAGATATGTGAAGTATTACACAATGTGAACTCTAAAGTGATCTTGGATACCTGTGGAGTGCCTAAGGAAAAAAAAAAATGTAAACTATCCCTCAAAGACCACTTCCACAGCAAATGTCAGACAACTGACCAGAGAAAATGTGCAAAATTATACACTCACAGTGCACAAGCAGTAAAGCCACCATGAGCATAATTCATCAAAAACAACCAAATAAATATCTGACCATAATTAGGTCACAAGAGGTTCAGACTATAGCACCAACTGGATGTCCATCACATAACAAATACATCTAATATTAAGAGGGTGAGTTAATATTTGTAACATACTTGGACCAGGGCTTAATACAGAAGTACTATTCAAATATCTGTTACATAAACTTAAATATATGTTATATGCACTAACTTACCAATCACCTGGACATTTTAAAATTTATTTTTAATTGGGGAAAAACTGCTTAAAAAAAACACATTTAAAAGCAAAACACACAAAACAATGAATGAAATATGTGAAGGTAATAAGATGCCATCAGAAAAATGTTAGAAAAAAACACAAAAATAAGCAATGAAAATGATTTTCATTATGTTTATATATATATAAATATATATGTATATATAACTGTATACTTGAAATCTGTAAAGTTTATTTGATATAAATTATATCTCAATAAAGGTGACTTTAAAGAAAGTTATAGAAAGGAAAAACTGCCATTGAAATAAAGATGCAGTTCAGTTCAGTCGCTCAGTCATGTCCGACTCTTTGCGACTCCATGAATCACAGCACGCCAGGCCTCCCTGTCCATCACCAACTCCCAGAGTTGACCCAAACCCACGTCCATGGAGTCAGTGATGCCATCCAGCCATCTCATCCTCTGTCATCCCCTTTCCCTCCTGCCTCCAATCCCTCCCAGCATCAGAGTCTTTTCCAAAGAGTCAACTCTTCACATGAGGTGGCCAAAGTACTGGAGTTTCAGCTTTAGCATCGTTCCTTCCAGAGAACACCCAGGGCTGATCTCCTTTAGAATGGACTGGATGGATGCAGAGAACGGTGTAAACTGTAGGTTAATCATGATATGAAAAGTAGTGAACTAGAAATGAAGTTAAAGATGCAACTCAGAATTCTTCGAAGAGACCAAAAGAAATGGAAATATAAAGAAAGGTTAGGAGACATGGAGAACAGGTACGTCCTGCCCAGCTCTAGTATGACTTTCACAAAGGTTGGTACAAGGAAAGATGGGACATATTCAAAGTGAAAATGGATGAAAGTCTCATAAACAATGAAAGACATGAAACCTCAAATGTAGGAAGACTCAAGTCCACAGCAAGTCAGACAATTATAAAGAATTCCACATCTAGGCTAAAACTTTGACACAATAGGACAAAGGGAAAAAACTGTAAAAAAAAAAAATCCTATGAAGGAATAACTATTAGACAAGAAAGAAACAATAGAAATCTAAAGATAGTGGAGTAAAATCTTTTTTTCCAAGAAAATAACAAGATCAAATACCACACTAAATTGTCATATAACAATGAGGGAATCATTATGAGTTTTTTAAAATATAAAACCCAAGAAAGTTTACCAGTAAGAGAAACTCATTTGGAACTTCTAATGATAGAAGCAATGGTGACTTAGTTTAAGAAATTCATTTCTTATTTTATGACATGACCCCTTATTCAAAACATCTTTTCAAATTTTTCCTCACATCATCAAACAGAGAACATCAAGCATGAATGGTTTTACATGAAGATTGCTAGTCACTGACATGGTTATTAACCAAAATATGACTAGTTCTTAGAAAAAGCATCCCATAAACAACTGGAAATAATATCCATGAGAGAAAAAAATGTCCATCATTATTTATAATGAAGGCCTTTAAAAAAACAGAGAACAAGAACATAGAAGGTAAACATGTTTCCTTCCATATTACCTCAGCATCTGACGGCTTAAATAAATCATGGAATAGAGAGTCAGGAGAACTGCTGTAATATTTTTGAGGTAAATTCTTCTTCCATCTTCTTTTCCAGCATAAAAGTAATACTTCCAAGTGTAAAAACGTATGAAAAGTACCCGTACTTCTTGACTTGTTCCATTTTTCTCTATGCCCAGGTTTTCAGAATCATGATCATATTGAATTTTGTGCTCTAAACCTTTCAATGAACATTAAGAGTGCTTTTTAGTGGCTCCATGATATTCCACCGAGCAGACGAATGAAACCTGCCTGCCTCTGCCCCTCAGGAAACCTCTTTAGTTGCCGTGAATTATCTAAGAGTAGCAATCACTTTGGCGTCTAAAACATTTTGTGCTTAATGTTTATTTCTTCCAGTCAGATTCCTAGAAGTGGAATGACTTATTCTTTAGCTTGGAAACCAATACAGCTTTCCTGTCCAATGTAAAAGGAAATGATGCTTCCAAAGACTCTTCACTTAGTGGAAACATAGCCTCTTTGAATTATTACTAACTCCAGTGAGCAGAAGGTCATTTAATTCAGGGTCTAAAATGAAATGCCTCATAAAATGCTTGGATGACAATTTATATTTCTCAAAATCACTTATAGAGCTTCTTAAGGTACAGTCCAAGGCTCTAAAACTGAAACTTTACACAGAACCTGTTAAAATTGTGTTTATCTATGACAAGCTATTCCTTTGGCACATCCTTGGGGATCTGGTTCAAATAGAGATCAAATGGACCTTGCATGGCAGCTTTTGAATTTTAACAAGAAAAAACTGCTAAACAATAGGAATATTACTTTTCAGAGGACACAATAACTCTATTTGAAGACAGATTTTAAACTATTCTTATTTGACAATGCACCTCAAATATAGCAAACAGTAGGTATTTCAAATGGAACAAAATGTCAGAAAAGAAGGAAGTACTCAAAAAGGAGCCAGATCCTCTAATATCAGAAAGATCTCACCAGGCTGCTGATGGCCACTGTGTCCTGACAAATTCTAGAATTGTATACATCAAATTATAAATAATTATTTCTTTTACCCCTAACTTCTCTTTTTATCCTTCTCCTTAACTTTATTATTCATAGATTTGGGGATGATGAAATTGGTTACATAAAAAGCTGTCTGTTAAATTGTGCCTAATATATTAGGAACACACTTGAGATCAGCCTCTCATCTCTTCATTTCCTTATGGCCATCAGCGGTGCTTTTCCTCATCTCACAGGCACATACATCCCTAGGCAGACCCAGGAGAGCGACTTCCTAACAGCACAGAATCTGAAGTTACACTTGGTAGATTCCCGAGTTCTCTAAAGTTGAACAATTAACATGAACTCCTGGTACTTATGAGTTCTCTATCTGTTAACATGAACAATAATAGTTCTGAGCATCTAGGATTGCGGTAAAATATTAAATGGGTTAATATTTGTCTTAAGAGTATAAGACACATATACAAAGTACAATCTTCATTTTAACTAGTAATACCAATATCTTTCCAATTACCCAATTGCATTATGGAACTAGATTATTTTGCTTCTTAATAACATACATGTCACAAATTTATAAATAATTTCATGAATGCAACAAAAGTTTAGATAAAACACTGCAGCTTTGCCATCAATTGAGTTTACTAAAATTATCAATCTTAGCCTAAGATTTCTCAATTTATACAATAGTGGATTTTATCAAGATTTTAAAAATAAGAAGCAGATTATATATATATATATATATATATATATATATATAGTTCATATCAACCACACAAGGGCTTCCAAGAACTTCCAGATGTACAAGCTGGGTTTAGAAAAGGCAAAGGAACCAGAGATCAAATTGACAACATTCACTGGATCACAGAGAAAGCAAGAAAATTCCAGGAAAAACATCTACTTCCACTTCATTGACTATGCCAAAGCCTTTGACTTTGTGGATCACAACAAACTGTAGACAATTCTTAAAGAGCTGGGAATACCAGACCATCTGACCTGTCTCCTGAGAAACCTGTATGCAGGTCAAGAAGCAACAGTTAGAACCGACATAGAACAACAGACTGGTTCAAAATCAGGAAAGAAGTATGACAAGGCTGTATACTGTCACCCTGCTTATTTAACTTATATGCAGAGTACATCAGTGGAATGCTGGGCTGGATGAAGCACAAGCTGGAATCAACACTGAGGGGAGAAAAATCAACTACCTCAGATATGCAGATGACACCACTCTAACGGCAGCAAGTCAAGAGGAACTAAAGAGCCTGTTGATGAAGGTGATAGAAGAGAGGAAAAAGTTGGGTTAAAGCCCAACATTCAGAAAACTAAGATCATGGCATCTGGTCCCATCACTTCATGGCAAAAAAAGGGGGAAAAGTGGAAATAGTGACGAACTTTATTTTCTTGGGCTCCAAAATCACTGCTGATGGTGACTGCAACCATGAAATTAAAAGATGCTTGCTCCTTGGAAGAAAAGTTATGACAAACTTAGTGTATTAAAAAGCAGAGACATCACTTGCTAACAAAGATCCATAGAGCCAAAGCTATGGATTTTCCAATAGTCATGTATGGATGTGATAGTTGGACCGTGAAGAAGGCTGAGCACTGAAAAATTGATGCCTTTGAACTGTGGTGTTGGAGAAGACTCTTGAGAGTCCCTTGGACTGCAAGGAGCTCAGACCAGTCCATCCTAAAGGAGATCACCCCTGAATAATCTTTGGATGGGCTGATACTGAAGCTCAAATATTTTCTTCACCTGATGCGAAGAAGTGACTCACTGGGAAAGATCCTGATGTTGGGAAAGATTGAAGGCAGGAGGAGAAGGGGATGACAGAGGATGACATGGTTAGATAGCATCACTGACTCAATGGACATGAATCTGAGCAAACTCCAGGAGATAGAGAAGGAAAGGGGAGCCTGGCATGCTGCAGGCCATGGAGTCTCAAAGAGAGACTGAAGAACAACAATCACAATAAATTTTTATAGAGACAAATAGTAAACAGATGAGGTCATTAACTCATGCCATCAAAAATGTATATCAAGCTCCAAAATGAGGCCACTTCCAATATATGACAACAGTATTGACTAATATTTTATGTAAGTAATAACATTTTATCTATTATTCTAAGCCTTATTCTAAGTTTTGCATGAATATTGCTTAGTCAATTTAATAAATATTTCAGAGCATTTTATACTGGGCTAACCATTGCAAGGTTAGAAAAATAAGTAAAATGTAGTCTCTGACTTTTTGGTGCTTACCTACTGAAGGGGGGATGAAATAAATACAAAAATAAACACAGATTTGGGAGAATGGCATTAAAACATGTATAATATCTTATAAGAAACGAATTGCCAGTCCAGGTTCGATGCAGGATACAGGAAGCTTGGGGCTGGTGCACTGGGATGACCCAGAGGGATGGTATGGGGAGGGAGGTAGGAGGGGGGTTCAGGATGGGGAACATGTGTATACACATGGTGGATTCATGTTGATGTATGGCAAAACCAATACAATATTGTAAAGTAAAAATAATAATAATAATAAAATTTAAAAAAACAAAAACAAATAAACACAGCATAAAGCCTTTGACTGTGTGGATCACAATAAACTGTGGAAAATTCTGGAAGAGATGGGAATACCAGACCACTTGATCTGCCTCTTGAGAAATTTGTATGCATGTCAGGAAGCAACAGTTAGAACTGGACATGGAACAACAGACTGGTTCCAAAGAGGAAAAGGAGTTCGTCAAGGCTGTATGTTGTCACCCTGTTTATTTAACTTACACGCAGAATACATCATGAGAAACGCTAGACTGGAAGAAACACAAGCTGGAATCAAGATTGCCGGGAGAAATATCAGTAACCTCAGATATGCAGATGACACCACCCTTATGGCAGAAAGTGAGGAGGAACTAAAAAGCCTCTTGATGAAAGTGGAGAGTGAAAAAGTTGGCTTAAAGCTCAACATTCAGAAAACGAAGATCATGGCATCCGGTCCCATCACTTCATGGGAAATAGATGGGGAAACAGTGGAAACAGTGTCAGAATTTATTTTGGGGGGCTCCAAAATCACTACAGATGGTGACTGCAGCCATGAAATTAAAAGACTCTTACTCCTTGGAAGGAAAGTTATGACCAACCTAGACAGCATATTCAAAAGCAGAGACATTCCTTTGCCAAGAAAGGTTCGTCTAGTCAAGGCTATGGTTTTTCCAGTGGTCATGTATGGATGTGAGAGTTGGACTGTGAAGAAGGCTGAGCGCCGAAGAATTGATGCTTTTGAACTGTGGTGTTGGAGAAGACTCTTGAGAGTCCCTTGGACTGCAAGGAGATCCAACCAGTCCATTCTGAAGGAGATTAGCCCTGGGATTTCTTTGGAAGGAATGATGCTAAAGCTGAAACTCCAGTACTTTGGCCACCTTATGCGAAGAGTTCACTCATTGGAAAAGACTGTGATGCTGGGAGGGATTGGGGGCAAGAGGAGAAGGGGACGACAGAGGATGAGATGGCTGGATGGCATCACTGACTCATTGGACGTGAGTCTCAGTGAACTCTGGGAGTTGGTGATGGACAGGGAGGCCTGGCGTGCTGCGATTCATGGGGTCGCAAAGAGTTGGACACGACTGAGCAACTGATCTGATCTGATATGAAAGCACTATAACATAGATGCCATAAGATGGGGTAAAAAAAAATAACTAGAAGAGTCAATTATTTATTTGTTCAATTAATATTTATAGAGCATTCACTACAACCTCTTAAGGTATTTGAAGTTTTATAAGAGAGAAAAATGATACAAGTCGAGATATATAGAGCTACAATAAAAGTAACTGGGTTAAATTAAGTCAACATGAAGGCAAGTAGTGGGTACAAGGTAGATCAGCTTTTCTGTGTAGGGCCTTGAATGCTAGTCAAAGCAGAAGGTCATGGAAGCTACTCTGAAGGAAAATTATACAATCAATCCAAATCTTCTAGCCTAGCAGAGATGCAGAATGGCCCAGGATAGGAAAAGAGATGATGTGGAACCAATTATAATGGTTTTTATTACAACAGCTCAGGCTAAACATAATAAAAGATGGAAGGCAACATCAGGGGGAAAAAACAAGTAATTACTTTGAAAACCAGTCAAAGAGGAAAATTCCATAGCACAAAGCAAACAAGAAGCAAAAGGGAATGAGAAAGTAAGGTTTGCTTTGTAACTTCAAAGCTGTTATCTATTGCCAAAGTAAAAAAAGGAAGGAGAAATCAATTTCTATGGGGATATAGTGAGTTTTGCACTGGGACTTTGGGCGTTGAGGTGTCCAGTGGTACATCCTGGCAGAGATCCCCAGAAGCAGCTATTTAGACACGGGAGATGTCAGTACTGCATGTAGATATTCAGAAGACATTGCCCTAGAGGGACTGGCTAAACTCAATTTATGGGCGTGAGTGAATATACCAAGAAGGAAGGTTATCGAGAGAGCAGTCATCTGAGGATGCAATCTGATTGCAAGAAAGAGAAAGGCAGGGTAACAAAGGAGACAAGGAGTGGAGAGGAAGTGCACAGCGTGCAGAGGAGAAAGTTTGTGTGTGCTGAGTGGAAGGAGGCCAGGAGTGCAGACACGGAGGAGAAGCAGCAGAAGCAGCATTCAGGCAGCCAGAGGGCTGTGGCAGTGGGGATGATCGGTTTTAATGGAGTGAAGCTGGCGAAAGCCAGATTTAAAGGGGTGGGTGAGTGCCATGGACATGCGCATGTAATTGACAATAAGCAGCTAGTTACACATGAAGCAAGGTATGTCCCATTGCTTTCAGACATCAAGGTGAGAAAAATGAAAGAAGTCTTTATATTCTGAAGGCTGGATAATTTCTTTAGTGAAATAAACAATACACTACTCATTCAACCATCATTACTGTAACAGATGACAGCTGTGAAATTCCAGGATAAAGAAGCATCTGCCATGTGCTTTGTTCCTTTTAAGTCAAATGTTTTATATACTGAAACATGTACTTATCAAACTTTTATAGAAACACTGTTGATTTATTTGAAATACATCTTTCCTAGCAGAGCTGGCTTTCTTTAAGAATCTGAAAGAGAGAAAGTCTGGAAGATTAAATAAAGAATGGAGAGACCTTCTCGTCCTCGAATTTTCCATCTTTCAAAATTTTGTTTTGGCAAAATAGTGTAACATTTCTTTGGGGCTATCAGTTGGGGATACAAAGACTAGCAGTTTGTTTATTCTGGAATGGTAGATGATGAGAGTTGCAACTAGTAAACTGACATTTTATGGGAAGAAAATGAGGTCCAAAAAAATCTGAGGGTCCAAGGTCACAGAGCTAGGGGGAGAAAGCCAGGACTTGAACTTGTTTTCTTCTCCCAAAAAAGGTTTCAGGCTAGTTACACAAATTCTAAATTCTCCTCCTTAGTCTTCCCCACCAAAGCAAGCTGTTTCATTTCTCCAGTAGTGTATTCATAGATCACCACAGCTTGGGCAGAGGGTCAGGGAGAGGAAAGAGGAGGGAGAAACACTGGAGCGCCTGCCCCGTGCCATGCTGGGTGCTGGGTGCGTAAGTCTTGGTGTTTATGTGTCCCCCGCTCCTTCACCTCTCATTCGGGGAGGTGGGCACCAGCTTCTGATTTTACGTAAAACAGTGGTGACATTAAATGTGTGAACCAGTAAGCGGTTTGTGCGGAATTCCACTCACACTGCAGCGAGGGTGTGCAGATGGAGAGGCTGAGGGCCCAGGGAACCAGACCTGAGATTTGCATTCTTCTCACTCTAAAGTCTTTGTTCTATTCTTTGCCCTTCTCTCCAAACTTAGCAAAGGAGGAGGAATGGGCCGCAGTTGCTAGTAGAAAAGCTACTCGATTCCTCAAAAAAATAGTAACTCAGTTACTCACTTTCTTTTCTACCACCTTTCACCTCCAGCCAAAGATAAAATCATGATGCTAAACATTTCAATGACAAGCACCACAGTCATTCTGCAGTAATAAGCAGCTTGTTGTTGTTGAGTCGCTCAGTTGTGTCCAATTCTTTTGCAACCCCACAGACGGTAGCCCACCAGGCTCCTCCATCCATGTGGATTCTCCACGAAAGGACACTGGAGTAGGTTGCCATTTCCTTCTCCAAATAAGCACATCAGTTCAGTTCAGTTCAGTTCAGTCGCTCAGTCATGTCCGACTCTTCGCGACCCCATGAATCGCAGCACGCCAGGCCTCCCTGTCCATCACCAACTCCCAGAGTTCACCCAGACCCCCGTCCATCGAGTCAGTGATGCCATCCAGCCATCTCATCCTTTGTCGTCCCCTTCTCCTCCTGCCCCCAATCCCTCCCAGCATCAGAGTCTTTTCCAATGAGTAAACTCTTCACATGAGGTGGCCAAAGTACTGGAGTTTCAGCTTTAGCATCATTCCTTCCAAAGAAATCCCAGGGCTGATCTCCTTCAAAATGGACTGGTTGGATCTCCTTGCAGTCCAAGGGACTCTCAAGAGTCTTCTCCAACACCACAGTTCAAAAGCATCAATTCTTCGGCGCTCAGCCTTCTTCACAGTCCAACTCTCACATCCATACATGACCACAAGAAAAACCATAGCCTTGACTAGACGAACCTTTGTTGGCAAAGTAATGTCTCTGCTTTTCAATATGCTATCTAGGTTGGTCATAACTTTCCTTCCAAGGAGTAAGTGTCTTTTAATTTCATGGCTGCAGTCACCATCTGCAGTGATTTTGCAGCCCAAAAAAATAAAGTCTGATACTGTTTCCACTGTTTCCCCATCTATTTCCCATAAAGTGATGCGACTGGATGTCATGATCTTCGTTTTCTGAATGTTGAGCTTTAAGCCAACTTTTTCACTCTCCACTTTCATCAAGAGGCTTTTTAGTTCCTCCTCACTTTCTGCCAGAAGGGTGGTGTCATCTGCATATCTGAGGTAACTGATATTTCTCCCGGCAATCTTGATTCCAGCTTGTGTTTCTTCCAGTCCAGCATTTCTCATGATGTACTCTGCATATAAGTTAAATAAGCAGGGTGACAATATACAGCCTTGACGTACTCCTTTTCCTCTTTGGAACCCGTCTGTTGGTCCACGTCCAGTTCTAACTGTTGCTTCCTGACCTGCATACAGATTTCTCAAGAGGCAGGTCAGGTGGTCTGGTGTTCCCATCTCTTCCAGAATTTTCCACAGTTTATTGTGATCCACATAGTCAAAGGCTTTGGCATAGTCAATAAAGCAGAAATAGATATTTTTTTGGAACTCTCTTGCTTTTTCCATGATCCAGTGGATGTTGGCAATTTGATCTCTGGTTCCTCTGCCTTTTCTAAAACCAGCTTGAACATCAGGAAGTTCACAGTTCACGTATTGCTGAAGCCTGGCTTGGAGAATTTTGAGCATTACTTTTTTAGCGTGTGAGATGAGTGCAATTGTGCGGTAGTTTAAGCATTCTTTGGCACTGCCTTTCTTTGGGATTGGAATGAAAACTGACCTTTTCCAGTCCTGTGGCCACTGCTGAGTTTTCCAAATTTGCTGGCATATTGAGTGCAGCACTTTCACAGCATTATCTTTCAGGATTTGAAACAGCTCAACTGGAACTCCATCACCTCCACTAGCTTTGTTTGTAGTGATGCTTTTTCTAAGGCCCACTTGACTTCACATTCCAGGATGTCTGGCTCTAGGTCAGTGATCACACCATCGTAATTATCTAAGTTGTGAAAATCTTTTTTTTTTTTTTTTTTAATTTATTTTTTTTAAATTATTAATTTCTGAACCCTCCTCCCTCTCCCCTCCCCATACCATCCCCCTGGGCCGTCCCAGCGTACCAGCCCCAAGCATCCAGCATCGTGCACTGAACCTGGACTGGCATCTCGTTTCATACATGACATTTCACATGTTTCAATGCCATTCTCCCAAATCGCTGCAGACCTTCCCCCTCCGGTGACAGGCAGCCAGAGCCAGAAGGGGGCAATCGCAGCCCCAGAGAGACATTATCTATAAAACTGTAAGCAGGCTTCTTTGCTAACTAAAACTTCTTGGGGGTCTGGACGGTTAACATCTGCCTAAGAAGGTGCGCCGGTTTTACGCCCAGAAAATCTTTTTTGTACAGTTCTTCTGTGTATAGATGGCAACAAAACTGGTGAAACCAGATTATTCTTTTTTTTTTTTTCAAAGTTCTATCATAAGCTCTTTTTAATTGATTCTCTGCTACTCACAAATGCACTTGGCTTGAAATACAATCATAGCTACAATTTTATTTTTTAAAGTTTTTATTTGAGTATAGTTTTCTTCACAATGTTGTGTTAGTTCCTGTTGTATAACAATGTGAATGAACTATATATATATATATATATATATATACACACACACATATAACCCCTCTTTTATTATGCAGCCATAAAAATGAATCAAATTGTGCTGCATTTGCAGAGACATGGATGGACTTAATGATTGTTAAACAGAATGAAGTAAGTCAGAAAGGGAAAATAAATATATATTAATTCATATATGTGGAATCTAAAAAATGGTACAGATGAACCTATTTTCAAAGTGGAAATAGAGGCAGAGATGTAGAGAACAAACATGTGGATACCAAGGTGGGGTGGGAACCATCCAGGATGAATTGGGAGATTGGAATTGACATATACAAACTGCTATGTATAACATGGGGCTTCCCAGGTGGCACAGTAGGTAAAGAACCCACCAAGGCAGGAGACGCAGGTTCGATCCCTGGGTCGGGAAGATCTCCTGGAGTAGGGAAGAGCAAACCACTCCAGTACTCTTGCCTGGAAAATCCCATGAACAGAGGAGCCTGGCAGGCTTCAGTCCACAGGGTCGCAAAGACGCAGGCAGGACCGAGTATGCACGCACGTGTATAAAAGGGATAACCAAGGAGACCTAGAGTATGGTGCACAGCTAGTTCACTGAAAGCTTCCCACAGGTGCTAGACACTACCCCAGGAACTTGGCATAAATATTTTACCTGAAACTTGTAACCATCTTAAGGATTATTAGAAGACCCATTTTGCAGAGGTATTTTGAGTGTTGCTGGGTGTTTTGCTAGATATTTTCTACACACAAGACTTGTATGCTTTAACTCAACAGTCTTCATTTCACATTCCAGCAGCAGCCTACATTCAACACTCTTTTTATACTATACAGTGGTACCAGCTGGAGATGCATAGTGAGAAAAAACTAGCTAGAAAAATCAAAGTAATGCCTTAAAGGAAACAAAGGTGAAATACAGCATCGCAGGTCTTACACATACAAGGGCAAGTAGAAAGAATAAATACCTTTTCACCATTTGTTATCTCATGGTTGATTAAATAAACAGATCCTCGGCATTTATATCAAGATAGTTACTGAGTCTTTTCTTCCACTCATTTATTCAACAAATATATATAAAATGTTCACAGTGGCCAAGAGCCTGGAGCTCCTGTGGGGTTAGCCTCCGAGAAACACAGAGATGAGTAAAACAGGTTTTTGCTGTTCAGAAATGTTTAGTCTAGCAGGGAGGAATGTATGGAACACAAGGATATTTTATAAAAGATATAAAAAGTATGTTGTGACAATTACAGGAGTTATCGTAACGAGTCTCTTTGGGTTAGGAAATCACCTCTGTGTATTTCTCGAATAATATTTGAGAGGTGAGCACTTGGTGAATTCACAGCGGAGGAATGAGCTGCCAACAAGAACTCTAGAAGGACATGGAAGGATGGTATTCAACAGAGCTTTCAGTTTAGGCGGGGCCATGGGCATCGTGAGAAGCCTGCAGGCCTGGCTGAGGGATGTGGGCTGGGTGCTCTTGCAGGGAGCTGGAGCTGATGCCCAAGCCCCGGAAGGCAGCCTACAGGGAAGGGCATTGGATACAGGACTAAAGCGGGTACAGGCAGTGTCAGCGCTGTCAGAAGCAACTTACAAACATTTCTGGATTTAGGTTTGGGTCTGTTTTCGTTTTCTCATTCACTGTAGCCTTTGTGCAATTCATGAATAACTTCAAGGCCAACAAGGGAGAAACAACTGAAACTTTCTTGCAATAGAAAAGGTAGCTTGGAATCCATACCCATTGAGAGGAAAATAAATGATGTATTTGTGTCATCAATAAGAATTTGCAAACCAAACTAATTAGGAGAAAAAAAGAGCTTTCCTCTTTAATCTGGTTGTCATTAATACTACAGGAATTACTTTTGCACTCCTGTAGAGCTAATTGCAAATCAATTTTATATAATTAGATATTAATACTGTTATGTTTTCTAATAACTCCCCATTTAACAGTGTCGTAACTCAGTGCAGATTCTTAATCATTTTCATAATAATAAATAATCATAACTTTTATTCCAATAAGTGTTGGATACTTATTTTAAACTAAATATTTCTAGGTTTATTTCAGATTTAAATATATCTCAGTATATTCAAGAGTGCTTAAATTAGTTATTCCAAGTCAATTTAACTTTGTTTGCTAATTTAAAATCAATTAATAGCATTTATTTTCCTGTATCAACTAATTTTTATATTTTCATGAAGAGGCTGTGTGCACTGCATTTAATATTACTTGATCTTTGCCTTCTTCCAGGGATGGGTCCTTGTTCTTCAGGAACTTTCAAAGCTAAAAGAAGAAGAAAAGATGTTGGAAGACACCTCCCCCTGTCTGCCTACACTGTTGAGGGTTTCCTTTCAAGACACACAGTTTTATCACAACTAGTTTAAAACTAAAAGCACATATGCTCCAAAAAATAGGAAAGGAAGCTGAAATACCATGAATAGATCCTATTTTAAAGGCTTCTTAACTTTTAAAAATTGTAATGTCAAAAGGCAATTGCCTCTTATTATCATATTCTTTTTAAAAATATTTTGTTCCAAAGTACTTTTACAGTTTAAAATTATGACATATTGGACCATTACTACTTCCGAGAAACTGCAAAAGATTTTAGAAGTTCTTTATTCTGAGGAGAATAATTTGAAGCTTAAAGCTTAATACTGCACTAAAAGAAACTACATAAAATAATTCTGAGTCTGGTAAATAAATCTATCAATGTGAGTGTGATAAATATGTGTAATATTATGACATTTTAAAAAAGCATCAGATATAACATATATCAACCAAATTCTTACAATTTTTTGGAAATATGTAAAGCAATATTAAAGTTTTGTGGAAGATTTTTGGCTGTGTATCTTTAACATATGTCTATTTTGTGCAATTATATATGCAAAAAAGTTTAAGGGCAGTGATTATTTTCTTTGGCTGAGTTTCATAATGCAAGAAGAGTGTTCAAGGAACCATTATCTTAAGCAAGGATGACACATGCATATATTCTCACATAAGTTACATGTGGGTATCATGAAAATTGAAAGTGGAAAGCACTAATATTTTTTGTGGATTAACAAAAAGTACACTAAGAAAATAAATATTTCTTTTGGGAAGTTGATAAGAAGCATCTCCTAACTCAATTAAATTAGACAGAATGCTGTTTTACTTTTTCAAAAAAATTAGACTATTTCAGTTGACTGACAAATTTAGCCTGTTGGCTAATAATGCCAATGCTATAATTAGCTTATATAAAGCTTCAAACTACATAAGGTTCATCTTTTGAGATTCAGTATCTAGTTTGTGAAGACAGTAGAGACAGAAAGTAAGAATCGAAATTTCAGTCCTGACTTAAATTCTGTATTGAACACTTAAAGCATCTGAGTAACACTCTGAAGGGTTGGCTAAAGGGTATAAAACAAAGCATCCCTGGTTTTTCCAGTGGTCGTGTATGGACGTGAGAGTTGGACCATAAAGAAAGCTGAGCACAGAAGAATTGATGATTTTGAACTGTGGTGCTAGAGAAGACTCTTGAAAGTCCCTTGGACTGCAAGGAGATCCAACCAGTCCATCCTAAAGGAAATCAGTCCTGAATGTTCATTCGAAGGACTGATGTTGAAGCTGAAATGCCAATACTTTGGCCACCTGATGTGAAGAGCTGACTCATTTGAAAAGACCCTGATGCTGGGAAAGACTGAAGGCAGGAGGAGAAAGGGACAACAGAGGATGAGATGGTTGGATGGCATCACTGACGTGAAGGAAATGAGTTTGAGTGAACTCCAGGAGTTGGTGATGGACAGGGAGGCCTGGCGTGCTGCAGTCCATGGGGTCACAGAGAGTTGGACACAACTGAGCAACTGAACAGAACTGAATTCATGGCAAGTCAAATTCTTTCCAGCATCTGGTTCCTTCATGTGCTAGGTTAATGTGAGCCTATATACCTGCTACAAGGTGATATTAGGTCCACTATCTGGTATTTTTGGAAGCCTAATTATAACTGTGACTAACATATTTAGCTGACACTACATAGCACAATTTAGCCCAGCATGTACAAAAGTTGTGTGCTGTATTCAGGACGCTAAGAACCTTTAGATTCCACGGGCTCAATTCTTAAAGAACACTGGGGAGCAATCGTTGTATGTGCCTTGGTGCAGGCAAGGTTCACCGTTAAGTACCCAACAAATGACTCTTTGTGATGTGAATAAGCCTTCGTGTGCTACACAGGGCACTGACTTGTATAGATATTCAGAAATAAGAATTCAGGCAGACTAATCTACCCTCATCATATTTAATAATGTAAATATTTCTATTATCCCTAAGGCTTTCTTCTGCCCACAGGATAAATTTCAAGTCTACTAAGCTGGCATTTAAGGCTTTTTCTACCTCGGTCCCAGACACATATACCGTCCCTCATACGAGGTCACTGCAATAGCCAGGTTCGTTTGCTAATCTCCTCCGTGTCTCCCAAACCACTCTGAGTTGCTGTGTCCGACTCTTTGCGACCACATGAACTGCAGTATGCCATGTTTCCCTGTCCTCCACTATCTCCCAGAGTTTGCTCAAACGCATGTCCATTGAGTCAGTGATGCTATCTAACCATCTCATCTTCTGTCATCCATTTCCCCTCTTGCCCTCAACCCACTTAACACATTGCACACTCCTACTTTTATTCATGCCTTTCCCTTTGCAGCTCTTGGCACCTGTTCAAATCCCAGGTTTGACTGGCCAAATACTTCTAATTTTGCCATTAAATATTTTATTTACTACAACTGAAAATGATTCCATCTTCACTAAATTCTTATTTATTGACTCAATCACTCAAAAATATTTATATGTTTAATAACAGATCAGTCTTGTGTATGGGCTCCCCTTGTGGCTCAGCTGGTAAAGAATCCACCTGCAATGAGGGAGACCTGGGTTCACTCCCTGGGTTGGGAAGATCCCCTGGAGAAGGGAACAACTACTCACTCCAGGATTCTGGCCTGGAGAATTCCATGGACTGCATAGTCCCAGGGGTCACAAAGAGTTGGACACGACTGAGTGACTTTCCCTTTCTTTTTACTTTGTGTATGTGTGATTCTGTCTGTCATCATCATCGATTTCTGTATCTGTAGCATATCACACTTCTCCCACAACATCTTGAAAAGTACCTGGTCCATTCTGATGTAAGTAACTGCTTACGAGTAACTGCTAAAAAAAATAATTGATTTGGCATGATGGAGAGATATAAGAGTAAAAACTTTTAAGTTTTATAATAAAAAAACATGAAATACAAGCCTTAGTCAAATCCACATGATTTATGCCATACATAAACTTAGTACTTTGGTTTGTTTACACACAGATGTAGAAAACTCAAATGGTTTCCAACACACAGAAAATGCAAGTGCCTAGGAATTAAAATTTTCTTATCATTGTTATCTTACAGATATGAGTGTAGTTCAAAAGAATGGAAGTAGAATTAGATGTTAAATTGTATCAAGATTGGATATAGCAGAATATTCTGACATCAAAAAAATTATTGACCATGTGAGGTTAAGTGGAGTTGTTTGTTTTTAATTGATTTTGGAAATTTGTTTTTAATATTGAATATAACTTCCATAAAAAAGAAAGGGTGAGAAAATACAAAATGAATCCACATTGCTATTTTTGTTAAATAACTTTAAAAAACACAGTTAAAATTCCTAAAGCGTATGTGTTGAAAAACACACTTTAAAATATCATTCCATTAGTCTTCTATCTACTTGCATACAAGCTTGGAGAAATACACTGCTATTCTTTTTTATTAACGTGATCCCTCTAGCAAACACTGTCTATCATTTTATACTTTTAAAGACACTCTGGTGATACATTTTCCTATTGTTCTCACTCTTATCTCTTTTCTTTCTACCCCAACATGTTTCATATTTAGATGTTCATAACATTTTTCTATCTTTTCTTAATTTTTATTCACATTTAACCTAATTATGATCTAATCATTGTTTATCTTACCACCACATACTTTGCACTTTTCTTATCAACTCAGGTGTATTGTGCAACCAAGAAAAATTCTCAAAATTGTCTATCTCAAACCACTTTCCCTAAAATGAGGAAACAGAGGCCTGGCAAGATCCGTCCCGTTTCTCAGAATCAAAACATTAGTGACAGTGTGACCCAGAAATGAGGCTCCCCACTCTCACAGCCCCACCTGCCCCACGAAGCAGAACCCAGTCATTTTGGGATGAGCGCCTGTTTTGTTCGGGAGGGGTCCACCGTAAGTAACTAAAGGTCTTGTCATTGCTGGTGGTGTTCAGGGCAGTGATTCTAAATGGGCTGGTGTTTTTGACAGTGTGATAGTTTTCAGAAGCATTTACGGGACAAGCTGAGTTACAGACAACATTACTCCATCCTACCCTACGGGCATGACATGGCTCACTCCTCCCAGGAAGCACAGTCTGCATTATCGGTCAGGAGTTAGGTGCATGTCAACCACTGATCCTTTGAGTAATTTTCCATTTATGCGCCAACATGAGGTAATAATAACAATAACAACAGAATGAAAATGAAACTGGTACAATTCCAGGGAAAAAAAAGTCAGATGCTAACATCTTTAGACATCCATGAGGAAGTAAACACTCCTAAAAAAATGTGGTAAAACCAGGAACCCACAAAATTCTCTTACTCCAAAGCTTAGAGCACTTTTGCATAAAAAATAAAAATGAACTTTTCACTAAATTATGTATGCTAAAATATGTATTTTTTGACATTAAATTTTCAGAGCTGTGGAAAGAATTGTCTTGATTTGCATAATATCCTTGTGTTGTGATTCAGGTTCAAACATTGGAGGGAAAAGCAGCAGAGACTAATATGTTTTTAACAGAGATTAAAATGTACAAGTCAAAAAGAACACCATAGGAAATGTATTTTTCACTAATAATCAATAGTTTTGACACTGATATTGGGAATATTTATTTTTAAATGAAGGAAACCCAAAATTAGCATTTGACCTTTGGGGCTGTGAATTCATTTCTCATTTTTTTATGCTATTTTTTTCTTAGATGAGAAAAAAAACTTTTAAAGTGTATAAAGAAATAAGCTTATGTTGTCAGAAGTTATAATTAAAATATTCCCTCAAATATATTGTAATTTAAAAATCCATATTAGCAATGACCAATCAGCACTAACTGTTATTTAGATGATATTTATAATATTTGCCTGGGCAAATTATATTTCACCATCAATAGATTTATAGTAAACATGTTGGCATGCAAACAGCATTTGGTATTCAAATTCTTCAAATAATTTGTATGCTTCAGCAATTCAGATACCTACACCTTAATTATTGTGTTACTTAAACATTAATTATACTTATCATTTAGGTTCACTTGAAAGAAAAACACTCTGTAGGTAAATAGTCATTCTATCCTAATATGCTCCTGCTTGCATTTCAAGGATGAGCCTTCTAACAGGAGTGAACAATATAGGGTGAATAAGTGCTCATCAGTTTCTGCTTTCCAACGCATTCCCCATGGAACATTTATTTTCTTAGCAGGTTCTGTGCATTTACACTGTTCTTAATGCTTGAGAACAAGTCATAATATATGACTAGTTTTTCTAAGCCAATATCATCTTTCTAAATCAGGTTACGGGTCAGAATTTTCAATTCACTTTATTTACACTTTAGTGCAACAGATTTCAAACTCTAGAGGGCACAAGATCATCTTTGGTGCTCCTGGAAAATACAGGTCCTTGAGTCCCATCCCAAGGGGAGCTGACTTTGCAGATATGAACCAGCATTCAGGAAGCTCTGCTTCTAACAAGCCCAGTTGCAGGTGGTCCTCCAACCACACTTGGAAAAAAAAAAAAAAAAACTGCTATAGCTGATTCTCTACAACTGCTATGCAAGAACCTTCTTTTATTCATTATGCATTCATTCTATTCCTCTCTCCCCTTGTCTTTTCTCTTTCCTCCTTTTTGCCCTTTCCTCTGCCCTCTTCCTTCCAGCTGATATCCACATTGAATGTATACAAAATGCACTTTTTGTGAGTTACCTAGTAGAGTATCTAAGGATGGTGAGGCATTCTGAGGGAAATTATGAAATATACAAATATTGAACCTGGAGTCTAACTTGATATATCCCATTTTATCCATTCCTAGTATACAGTATTTTGGGGCAACAGTTCAGAGAAAGAAAAAAAAAAAAGAAACCATCTTCTAGTATTGAAAATGGATTTAAAAAAATCTTAAGTGTAGCCAATGTACAGTTAGGGATAGCAAGCAAAAAGTTTTGAGAAGTAAGGTGGTTTTCTCTTGCCAGACGTATATACATAACAGTGCTGGGGGACTGAAACCAGCTTCAGAGGTATTATCTGAAACAGAAGCCCAATTTCGACTTTGTGTCCAGCTGACAAGGTGACAGATGACATCACCAAAACAAGCATTGCTCCCTTTGATTGATCTGGCTGGACTTTTGACACTTCTAAATGTCAGGTCAGAAACTACCATACTGGAATCCTTGGAAGCCTGATTTAATTTTATTAAATTAAAAAAATTGTAATGGCTTCATTTTTTTCAGAGATGAAAAGAAAATCAGATCCAACTGACCTTGAAATATTCTTACTGAAATAATTTTACAAATATTGTAGAGCTTTCTTAAGGTACAACAAAGCTTTCATGACTAGGTGTTAAAGGAAATGCAAGCTGAAATTTACATACTTATATGTTTTTTTCACTCTCAGTCCTGGAAATTCTTTCAACTATTAATTAATGATACATTTAACTCACCGAGCTGTGTAAGTGGTTCCACTTATAAAGTGGCACAGTGTCCTAGACAAAAAGCTCTAGTTGCTTTTTTAAAACGTTTCACTATTTCTGAGTCCTTACTTAAGTGAAATACAGGTTTAAAAATTAATTTGGAAAAACTCTGTCTACAGCTTACGGATAACTGAGATACTACTACCTGGGCATGGTTACTATGTCTTTATTTTTATTGCGGAATTTATGCTCAAATGGCAGAGACTACATCACTAATCACTGTTGTGTTAAGAGAAATTAATATTTATTTCAATTTGATAAGAAAAAGTCCAATATAACCATTATCTAACCTTATATACAACTAAAACTGGGTTTTATTTGAGATATTTTGTAACATGTGTAAGCAAATTTAACAGTTCATGCTAGAAGAGTTCTTTTAAAATGTTCAAAAAGGCTAAGCTGTGTTACATCTTTGATGTCAGAAATATAACTTCACATAACCTTTTCTTAATCCTTTCTGGTGCAGATAGTAAAGCCTTAAAATATGCATACCTTTAACTATATTAGAATTTATTTTAAATAACTAATAAGACAGCTGCATAATGATATGGATACTTAACCACTGCAATGCAACAAAGTATATTCTAAGTGTATAATAACATATTCCAAAAAGGAAATACTATGCAGATAACTGTGATTTATAAGTGCAAAATTGGTCATAATATACTATCAATAAGATTTCTGATTATAACTTGTATATTCTTATTATATATTATATAGTCACATTAAAAAATACACAGATAATATAAATTTATGTGCCTGTTTGTATGAATATTTAATAAACTAACTAGATATATAAATATAATATTCAAAATATATTCTAATATATTAATTGTGATTGTCTGCAGGAAGTGAAATTCTAAGTACTTTTTCTTCTTAATTCAGGTTGCTTGCTGATTTATAATTCTACAATAAACCTGAATATTTTGTAAGTAAACAGTAATGAGAATATTATGTAAATTTTAGAATATCAGATCTCTAGACTACTATGTCGGAGAAGGCAATGGCAACCCACTCCAGTACTCTTGCCTGGAAAATCCCATGGACGGAGGAGCCTGGTAGGCTGCAGTCCATGGGGTCGCTAAGAGTTGGGCACGACTGAGCGACTTCACTTTCACTTTTCACTTTCATAAATTGGAGAAGGAAATGGCAACCCACTCCAGTATTCTTGCCTGGAGAATCCCAGGGACAGAGGAGCCTAGTGGGCTGCTGTCTATGTGGTCGTACAGAGTCGGACACGACTGAAGCGACTTAGCAGCAGCAGCAGTTACTACTGTGTAACCACTAGAATAATAATATAAAAGATTCTGACAATGCAGACAATTCTGTTTGGCAATATATTAATACACAGAACACTAATCCGTATATATGCTAAGATTACAATGTAGTGTTACTGAAAGGTAATACCAATGATTTATAGGTTCTGAAATTGTAAGGGCTTTTTCTTAATATTTTAAATGTTACTAGTATAATAGTTTTTTAAAAAATCTGAACTCAGATGCATAAATCCAGACATAATCTATAATATGAAATGTCTATCCTTAAGTTCAGACATTGAGAACCTAATTATTCTGAAACTCTGATAAACAGGTAAGGTCCTTACTGACTAAGAAGAAGAACATGGGCTGCGATTACATAAGTCAAAGCGTTCAGATGAAAGTTAACAACTGTAATCATGAGGACATTTTATTCATATTATGCTTAAAGGAAATGCCACAAGGTCTGCATTTTTTGTTTAAAGACAAAAACAAATCCTCAGGAGTTAAAAAATAATCCATCTTAACTTTAATACTTTAATTTCAGCAAATCATGAACACTGATTTTGCAAACATTCTAAAACTACATAGGAAATGTAATGAATGTAAGTGGGTAAAATAATTACCATGATCATCATTCATTCATTCACATCTATAATCACAGCCCCTCTGCTGAGCTCTGGCACGTAACTGCCTTATGCAGTCACGTAAGACTTGGTTTCTGCAGTTGAGATGTGACCTGGTTGGTGAAGGTAAGCTCCAAACACCTCCTCAGTGGCTACAGATAATCTGAACTTTTATCTCTGGTCTCTAGGATGCAGTAGGCGAGAATTTCAGAATGTGGGAGTTTCCCTTTCATGGGTTAAGGTAAAATAAGATGGAAGTTGCCCCATATTAGGCTTTCTTAACCATTCAGTCCCATCATTACAAGACAATTTAATTCAGTAAATCCAATAAAATTACACTGAGAAAAGAAATAGCTATCAGGTGAATGATCAACATTTGGGAGAGAGTACGAGTTTCTAAAATGTTCACATTCTGTTCTGTAGAGTACACAGTCAGTATAAATTCATTTTAAGCTGGCATTTTTCAGAACTATGGTCTACACATTTTAACAGAACATGACAAACCAGAGAATAGTCAGAGGTAAATCATGAAAGATGGAAAAAAAAAAAAAAAACACAAGAGCTACAGTTAATATTAACTGAACTTGAATGATTGGACTGTAAACTAAAAATTTAGAAATTATATTTTAAAATACTAATTTAAAATATTTAATTCTGTTGTTGTCATTACAACAAACACTTTGTCCCTAATTACTTCAAATTCACCACTTAAATTGTAGAAAAACTATTTTTTATCCAATCTCTTTCATCAATTTATTTTATAGAGATACGTAATTGGAGGAATATGGCAAAATTGTCCTCACCAAAGAGCTCTGATTGAAGACAAACTATCATTAAATAAATCAATATTTAGTGACCACTTACAGTGTGCTAAGCATTGTGAATGTAAAGGTAAATACAGACCCTAACCTGAGGAAATAGCATGATAGGAAAGAGAAAGTTTTAAAAATACTTTCAATATGAGACATGTACTATTATCGAAAATTTGTAATGCACATTAAAAAGTGTAAAAGCAACAGAGGCAGTTACTAATTTTCCACGTAATAATTAGAGAAGGCAGGTGGTACAGTGGGAGTAACATTTGGGAGATAATTTGCAAGATAAGCATGACTTTCTCAAGTTGAAAAGTGTGAAACAGCATTCTACACAGAGAGCAACAGCATTATCCAAGGCCGGAAGGTATGAGTGTGTGTGATATTTTGGAAGCCTTCTGGTGTGGTTCTAAAAGGCTGTGCAAAAGTTAGATTGTATTAAGATTAAGAAAGTCCAGGATATTCATTATGTAGGTAATCGGGACCTGATAGTTCAGGAATGGCGTGTCCAACTATATTTTCAGCTCCTAACAAACAGGAAAAAAAATCAGAAAAGTAGGAGAGGAGAGTGGATAATCCATATTCTTCAAACCGGAAGAGGGTACTATTTCATGAAAGAATGTTGGCGAAATGTGCAGAGAGTGATAACAAAGTCAGAAAGGCCATGGGTTTGGACTTCAGAAGCATGGCAGCTGTACAGGGTGACTGACGTCCGAGTGCGTGGACTGGAGGAACACACAGAACTGATGGGGTGTCACAGATGCCCACTCCAGGATTCTTGGGCTTCCCTTGTGGCTCAGCTGGTAAAGAATCTGCCTGCAGTGTGGGAGACCTGGGTTCGATCCCTGGGTTGCGAAGATCCCCTGGAGGAGGGAAAGGCTGCCCACTCCAGTATCCTGGCCTGGAGAATTCAATGGACTGTGTAGACCATGGGGTCGCAAAGACTCGGACACGACTGAGTGACTCTCTCTTTCATAGATACCCACTAGTATTCCCACACACTTGTAATCAAATAAAAAGCAAGTACTAAGCAACACTGCAGTTGTTTGAGAAAGAAGCTGAAACAGGCGGAAACACTGTGGTTTGAAATGAACAAAAATAAAAACCAGGATAGTGCAGGTTGACAGAAGAGGCCAATGGTAAGAAGGTACAAAGGTATGGGAGAGTAAAGGGCCACGTCCCGGACAAGGAAAGGGGTGCGGGGGGAGCACAGGCCAGTGATCTGGAAGGGGACACCGCGAAGTGCAGGAGGGAACCGGCGCGAAGGCGTGCGTGGACCTGCTGGGCACAGGTACAGGTTAGTGGGGCTCGCGTCTCACAGCGGGTTTCTCAGTGAGTCGTCCACTGAACGAGCCATCAGGGCAGCAGGGCTGAAAAACGTGGTACCTGTGAAACAGCCGCTTTAGAGAATGAAAGCAGAATGCAAGCTTGGACAGGGAAAGGGAGAGCTGAATAACCTGCAAGTCCTGTGAATAAGAGTCGACGAATTATAACGGGGGCCAGAAGGAGTCACTGGAGTCTCAGGTAAGTTGACATCTGATAGGAGTGTTTGGCGTCAGAGGCTTTCAGCTGGTCAAGACGAATTAGAAGAGCATTCCAACAGGAGAGAGAAAGAGAAAGAGAGGCGGGAGGCAAGCGTGCGGTGTACACATGCGAAATAACTTGGAGGCAGCTATTAACAGGCATACCTGTGAATGAAAGGTAGGTAGTAGAATAATATAAAGAAAGAAGAAAAGGATTTGGCTAGGAAAAAACCTGAGTAACAGGGGCCAGTGACACCATTAGAAAGGTAAGTCCAGTTAGACGGAGAGGACCCTGACTTCTTTAATGCCATATAAAGAAGTTTGACATTCATTCTGCGGCAAACAGGGACAAAGTTTTACATAAAGGGACTGGTTAAACAAAGGATTTTTAAAAGGTAACTCTAGTAGGAATGTGGAACCCAGATAGGATTGGTGGAGATCGAGTTTATAACCACCTAGCAGCAAAATCTAGTCCCCAGCTATTTACACAAATAAATTTGAAAATCTCTAACATTATCTGTACAAAGTTGATTCCTTAACCAAATGATTAGTTCAGTTAGATTTATATTTCGCCTAACCAGTTGTTTCTGTAAATACACATCTCTATGATTATTGTGATACTCTGCTACCCTACACAAGATTCATGAACTTCAGAAATTCAAGATTTTATACTCCTTTTCAATATTTATTGTCTCCCATCCTCTAAGCAAATCTATTCAAAACTATTGCTTCTCCATTATAAGTTGATACAATTTGAAGTTTGAAACATAAAGAGAAATTAGCCAAGCATTATTGTCCTTCTCTTTCTGAGTCTGCAGTATGATACATCCAATTATCACCATGTTTGTCTCCCAAATAGTTCTCTTGTTTCCAGGAGTACAGTAAAATTAATCGATCTACTCAATGGAAACAGTTAGACCGTATTCAAAATTCAGTTACTGTGGTATTTCTGTGTATATTTGTGTGTTTTTGCTTTATTGGAAAAGGAAATAGCCCAAGGTTTGGAAACTTGGATACATGTCTGAGTTCTAGAAAATTCGGCTTTGTGTCTTTAGATGCATCAGTTAACATTATTGGATTTCAATTTCTTCAAGTGAAAGATAAATAAGTTGGATTATTTCTTTTTCTTACCTAAGAAGAGAAGATACTATTCATGTTTGTTTTTCCTATCTGCTTCATTTTCTATCTGCTGTAGTTCAGACATGTCTGGACAGATTTGTCAGGCGAGGGGGACTGGAGAAGAGTGGATTTATCCATGCCATGTGCACCTCCTTCTTTGGCTTAACAAGGAAGGCGCCAGTACTGTGCTCTTGGCGGAGAGGTACTGGGGAGGTCAAACATGAGGAGGGCAGGACAGACACACTCTGTTGAATCTGAAGTCTGTTTGAAGTCCTAAACTGAAGAACAGTGATGCTAACACAGCCTCCAGGGAAAAGCATGACTCTAAGCAGGGGAGAGAAACATTTCTGTAAAGGAGAGAGTACCTGATGAACTCTTGTTCTCTGAATGCCCAGAAATAACACAGGACAAAGGTGACTGAGATTTACCATCGTGCACACGGGTAGCAGCAAGTAAAATATGGACCACAGCCCGCCAGGCTCCTCTGCTCATGGGATTCTCCAGGCAAGAACACTGGAGTGGGTTGCCATGCCCTCCTCCGGGGGATCTTCCCGACCCAGGGATGGAACCCACGTCATTTATGTCTCCTGCATTCGGCAGGCAGGTTCTTTACCATTAGGGCCACCTGGGAAGCCCAACTTAGCACATGCGGGAGCTGAAGAAAAGCAAAAGGAACTCTGGCTATTATCTCAGTAGCACAGAGAGTCCTTCTGTCTCAGAATCGTTTGCACCAGGCAGCTACTGAAGTGGAGGCAGGTCTCCGAGGTCCCAGGAGCCCTGTGCTCTGAAGTCGGCTGCTTGCTCCTTCTTACCCACCAGCTGCCGGTTAGACACATTTCCCTCTTTCCTGTGCTCCGAACACAGAGGTTTGTACACATCTGGAGCAATGATACTCTTCTTTTTGTATAATAATTTTACATGCACTGTTCTTAAGTAGTTTTTTTTTTTTTTCATTTTTAACATCTTCTGTGATAATTTTTTCTAAGAGAAATTCTAAACTTAAAAATGAAAACCAAACACAAAACAGCTATGGTAAGGACACAGGAAAGCAAGGGAATACTCTCCCAAATATTCCTGGGTAAGAGCCAAATGCTGCTACTGCTGCTAAGTCCCTTCAGTCGTGTCCGACTCTGTGCGACCCCATAGACAGCAGCCCACCAGGCTCCCCTGTCCCTGAGATTCTCCAAGCAAGAACACTGGAGTGGGTTGCCATTTCCTTCTCCAATGCATGAAAGTGAAAAGTAAAAATGAAGTCGTGTCTGACTCTTAGCGACCCCATGGATTGCAGCCCACCAGGTTCCTCTATCCATGGAATTTTACAGGCAAGAGTACTGGAGTGGGGTGCCATTGCCTTCTCCAAAGAGCCAAATGACTTCTTATTTTATTATTAAGTTACCAAGTAATAGTTAATTTACAGTGTTATATTAGTTTCAAGTGTACAGCAGGGTCAGGAGATATATATATATATGTTTATACACACACACATATTCTTCTTCAGATTATTTTCTATTATAGGTTACTACAAGACATTGACTATAGTTCCCTGTCTTGATATATACCTGTTTTATATATAGTAGTGCATATATGCTATCATAATTACAAATTTTTAAACTAGCTCATTCAAAGGCAGAGTTCAGCTAATTTTTAAAATTCTGCAGGAACTCAAGATTTAATTATCTGACCTGTCAGTAGCAATTGATATAACTGATCCATACCCTCTTTCCCGTGATATTCTCATCACTGAAATTCATCAGTAAGACGCCTCAGTCCTCTCTGTGTTTCTCCCCACCCCCCACTGCCAGCACCTTCTCTGACTTCTGTGTGCTTCCAGGCTCACTCTCCCCGCCCTCTTCCGCCCTCTGTCCTCCAGTCCAGAAGATTCCATTCACATCCAGGCTGATGATTCACAAGTTCACACATACAGTTGGGACTCGCTCAACACTCCTGGTGTCATGTTCCAACCATGGACCCGACATCTCTCCATGAATGTCCAAAGGCACCCCAGATTTCACAGGCCCCAAAATGAACTGCTCATTTCTCTCTTCCATATTCCGCCAAAACTCTTCCCACACCTTAACTGCTGAGTTCAACCATCTAGCATTCCTCCTCGAATGGTCCTTTTCCTCACATTGGAACTTATCCATCCATACAGCCATGCACTGAAATACATACAGAACCTAAAGACTCCTCAAATGCTCACCATCCCCCTAGTCCAAGACATCATGATATCCTCCTGAGCTGCTGAAACCGCTTCCTAACTTTTCTCTCTGCGTCTACATTACCTTCCGACTATCCGTTCTCTGTGCTCAACAGCTTGATATTTTGAAGACATAAATCAGATCTTGTCACTCTGATGGCCAAACTCTTCAGGGTTTCATTTCAAATGACATAAAATCCCAACTGTTCTCGACAGCAAGACCACTTCCTCTCTGAAACCCGCTTACCCGTTCCCCACACTGGCTGTCTCCACGGTCTGATGAAATCAGTCCTGCTCCCCAGGGCTTGGAGTCACTGTGCTCTCTTCCAGACCTTCATGCTGTTTTCTGCTTCCTACATTTCTCCAATTAAATATCACCACCATGGAGAGAAGGTATTTAGTGATTTTCTAACCATCTTGCACATAGACTGTTGTAACAGCCTTCCCAGCCTACAGCCGCTATTGGCTCACCTGCTTTAGATTTCTCTATGGCACTAACCACCACCTGGAATTACATTATACACTCTTTTTGCACACTACCTGTTTTGTCTACAGATTGTAAACTAAGAATAGGAAATTTGCCTTTTTATTATTATTTTTTTTATATGAACAGCACATAGCAACGCTAGCATTTAGTAAACACTTGATGTATTTGTTTTATTCACGGGTAATTATTCCCTCTACAACTGCTTCACTCCGCACCCCCTGTCTTGGTGAGTGGTACCACTTCCTAGTCTTCCTCCAGGACCAGAAACCTGAAAGTAATCTTGGGCTCTGTCTTTCTCACTATTCAAATCCAAAGAGCCACTAGTTTCTGGAGATTTTTCTTCCTAAATACTTTTCTTCTCCCTTCTCCACCGCACGGCCTTAGTGGAATGGTGGCTGTGCTGGAAGTTTATGTGTATTTGAGTTTTATATTTTATTATCTGCTTTGGGATTTTATAACCATTCCCTAACTCAGTGATCCCCACCCATTTTGGCAGCAGGGATTGGCTTTGTGGAAGACAGTCTTTCCAAGGATGGGGTCAGGGTGGCGGTTCAGACAGTAATGCCAACAATGGGAGCAGCAGATAAAGCTTCTCTTGCTAGCCCAGGGCTCATCTCCCGCTATGTGGCCTGGTTCCTAACAGACCAAGGACGACTGCTGGTCCACAACCCAGGGTTGAGGACCCCTGTCTGAATTAGTCTCCCTTATGTAAAATGGCACATCTTTCCCCTCCATTTGTGCTGTGCTTAATCACTCAGTCGTGTTCAACTCTTTGAGACCTCATGGACTGTAGCCTGCCAGGATCCTCTGTCCATGGCATTTTCCAGGCAAGAATGCTGGCATGGGCCGCCATTTCCTACTCCAGGGATCTTCCTGACCCAGGGATCGAACCTGCATCTCTTGCATCTCCTGCATTGGCAGGAGGATTCTTTACGACTGCGCCACCTGGGAAGCCCCTATTATGTAAGTTTGTTCAATTACCTTTCTTGCCTTAAACCTTCCTGTCTTCCCACAGCCCAGAGGGTAAGGTTAAAGCAGTCAGGTGGGTATATAAGATGTTCACTCAGCCTTGCTAGGACCCTACCTCTGCCTGTTGTCCTTCCACAGTTGGAGTTTAAGGCTAATGCACTTAACCATTCCTGACCAATTTATGGCATTTCACCCATCGATGTAATTTTTTTTTTTATTTAAGTATAGTAGATTTACAATGCATTGTTAGTTTCAGGCATATAGCAAAGTGATTGTTATGTGTGTGTGTGTGTGTGTGTGTGTGTGTGTGTGTGTGTGTGTGTATGTGTGTATAGTTACAACTGAGCAGCTTTCACACATGTGAAAGCTGCTCAGTTGCATCCAACTCTTTGCAACCCCACAGACAGTAGCTCACCAAGCTCCTCTGTCCATGGACTTCTTTCTCCAGGCCAGAATGCTGGAGTGGCTAGCCATTCCCTTCTCCAGGGGATCTTCCCAACCCAGGGATCAAACCAGGTTTCCTGCATTGTAGGCAGATTCTTTACCATCCGAGCCACCAAGGAAGTCCAAGAATACTGGAGTGGGTAGTCTATCCCTTCTCTAGCTGAACTTCCTGACCCAGGAATTGAACTGGGGTCTCCTGCATTACAGGTGGATTCTTTACCAGTTGAGCTACCAGAGAAGCATATATATATATATATATTTACACACACAAATAAAATTTCAGATTATTTTCCATTATACGTTATTACAAGATACTGAATATTATTTCCTGTGTCACACAGTAAATTCTTGTTACTTACTTGTTTTATGTATAGTAGTTTGTATCTGTTCATCCCATTTCCTGCTGCTGCTTCAGTCGTGTCCGACTCTGTGAGACCCCATAGATGGCAGCCCACCAGGCTCCCTGTTCCTGGGATTCTCCAGGCAAGAACACTGGAGTGAGTTGCCATTTCCTTCTCCAATGCACGCATGCATGCTAAGTCGCTTCAGTCATGTCCGACTCTGTGCAACCCCATGGACAGCAGCCCACCAAGCTCCTCGGTCCACAGGATTCTTCCTGCTAGGATATCCTAATTTATCCTTTCTCGTATCCCTTTTCCTTTTAGTAACTGTAGATTTGTTTTCTGTGTCTGTGAGTCTATCGCTGCCCCATTTCTTAGATTTTACGTATAAGTGATATCATATAATACTCGTCCTCTCTGACTTAGTATGTTTTCTGTCTCCATCCATGGTGATAATTGCTTAATTAGTCCTATTATATTTATCTCCTTTAAAAAAAGCTTACATTATGTATTGGATCAATACCTAATAAGATTGTCTATAAAATTTAAATATTCAATATATATTTCTTTAATTTTTGACAGGTCCGCATGTAAGCATCTACATATAAGTGATATCATATGGTATCTGTCTTTTTCTGTCTGGCTTACTTCATTTAGTATGATAATATCTAGGTCCATCCATGTTTCTGCAAGGGGCACATTTTCCCTTTTTATGGCTGAGTAATACTCCATTGTATATAGGTACCACATCTTCTTTATCCACTCCTGTCATCACTCATCAACATCTTTACAAGATGTCTTTCTGCTGGGAAGATCCTATTCAGAATAATTTGCTCCTCCTAAAAAACTCCTTTGCTCAAAGTTTTGAAAGCATAATTTTGAGTTCCTTTCCCCAGGAAGCTTCTCCTTCCTCTCCAGGCTGAGTCACCGTCTCATCAGCATCCTCTCTGCATTTTGAATGTGTTCCCACTGCTGCACTCTGCATTCAGGGTTCCAATTCACTAGCTTAAATATTTGGTTTCCCTACCCATCTCAGAGTCCTTTGAGGGTGGGGACAATGTTTTATTCATCTTTTAATCCTCTACATGAAGACAGAACGGACTCAAAGCATAGAAAGCTTGTGAATGCATGCATATTTGCCAAATGTAATGAAAATATACTTCCGCAAAATTTATATCATGTATAGGTTCACTGTTTTTCAATAAACCATCCATTTTAATGAGTTTATTTTAAATTTTATTTAAAATGTTCAGCCTTGACTTGAAAAGCAAGTCTGTCGCTGAGGAAGGGGCAGCAGGAAAGATATTCTTTAATCTTAAAAGTTCATCTTGTAGAGAACTGCTTACAACTAGAAAGGGAACAATGGCAATGTCACACTGAGAAAGGATGAGTAGGTGGAAGGAAGCCTGATGGGCATAGAAAACACAGAGGTACCTCCACTGGTGACAGGTTAGAACCCATCAAACCGAAATGCTTTTATGTGGCTCACTGATAAATCAAATGCTATTATATGGTTTCAGCTCTCAGCTTAAGGCCTACAGTCCAACGGAGATGAAAGGAACAAGACTGAAGAGAAATACACGTTAGGAACATCTTTGGCCAAAGGAGGGCCGCCTGCCCCTAGAAGCCACAGTGGTAGGAACACCCAGTGAGATGACCATATCACGAATGCAGGACCTGGAAGTCTTGAGCTCAAGGTCAGTGACTTCACAAACAGAAGTCAAGCCCACCACTCAGAACCTCTACCCCCACACCTGTCGAAAAGGAATGTGATTCCTAGGGGTTTTGCAGCTGGACCCGGTGCCCTCCCACCAGTGGATGGATGGCTTCCATGTTTCAGAAGCAGCAGGATGCCCTTTTTTCCTTCTGCTGAAAATGGTATCCTGACGCCAATCTCCACCTTCTGAGACTCAAAGGGAGAGCAGCCCCACAAAGCTTCCCCTTGCAGCTCTAGGAAGGACGGAATGCTTCTAAATGTGGTTTGTTTTCCCCAATGTGCCTGTTTGTACGTCTGTCTCCTCCTCCCCATAACCAGAAGCTTCTATCTCAGTGTTTGAAGATGCTAGACAGCCAAGCCACGTGTGTGGAGAGAATGGAATCAGGAATGACAGATATAAGCGGCCATCATCACGGCTCATTCCTTTCTAAGAATGTCTCACTCCAGCTGCCAGACAGGCCTTCAGATAAGGACAGGCAGACATTCTCGGTATAGAATATATCCCCTAAAAACCCTTGAAAATTAGGGAGACAAATACTCTTTGTGTCTCTGAAAATATTTTTAAGTAGCTCTTATCACCTGTGAGATTCCTTTCTCTTAGTTTACAAAGAAGAACGTACAGCAGAGACACAAGCATACATAAAATGTGTATGTTTTGTTCTCCTGTAATAATTTTCTCCACAGAGGCTACCTGTTTATAAGCACCTAAGAAACTGCACCCTGTGGTCTGGCAAACTCATTCTACTTTATTTTATTTCCAAAAAGAATTATGCCTAAGTTGTTATAAATGGGCAAAGGTATTGCCTGGACTGACTGTATCAGAAGATATAGAAGCAAACATTTCATTTCACGGTTCTCTGAATCGGGGCCATAATAGTAGGACTGTCACTGAGAAAGCAGAGACGGATGGAGTGAACCTCCAAGATGGGCCAAGCATATTCCCAGAAGATCCACATTCAGAAAGTGCTTCAGCTAGGCTTTTGGAGAAAACAGGGCATTCCCAGAAATCACTTGGAAAGACTGGTGGCAAAATGACTAAAGACAGTGGACAAATCTAGACACCTCGAAAGAAGAGGAAAGAAAATGGGAACACTTGTACCCCAGAATATGAGGAAAGAGTGGAGCAGCTGTCAGGCAGAAGAGGATTTAGACTTGCAATCTAAGAATGCAGTGCTTCAACAACAACAACACTGGAGGCAAATGATATTTCTGCAGACTCCAGTCAATAGAGTATAAAAAAAGAATATTCTGATAAATGGTAAAACACAGAATGGAATATGGCATATCTTGGACTGAAATGAAGTTCTGTCTGGATGCCAAATGGTATCATATATATATATGAGTGTGTGTGTGTGTGTGTGTGTATACACATATATGTATGTGTATGTCTGTATATATATATATTCCAATGCAATGGACATGAACTTGGGCAAACTCTGGGAGATGGTGAGGGACAGAGAAGCCTGGCGTGCTGCAGTCCATGGGGTCATGAAGAATCAGACACAATTTGGTGACTGAACAAATACACGTGTTTGTGTGTGTGTGTGTGCACGCACGCTCAGTCCTTCAGTCGTTGTCTGACTTTTTGCAACCCCCTGGACTGCAGCCTGTTAGGTTCCTCTATCCACGGAATTTCCCAGGCAAGAATACTGGAGTGGGATACCATTTCCTACTCCAGAGGATCTTCTCCACCCAAGGATAGAACCTGTGTCTCTTGTATCTCCTGCACTGGCAGATGGATTCTTTACCATTGTGCCACCTGGGAATACATATATGTTCAGTCACTAAGTTTTGTCCAACTCTTTGCAACTCCATGGACTGTACGGAGCACACCAGCTCCTAGGTCCTCCACTGTCTCCCAGAATTTGCTCAAATTCATGTCTATTGAGTCAGTGATGCCATCCAACCATCTCATCCTCAGCTGCCCTCTTCTCCTCTTGCTCTCAATCTTTCCCAGCATTAGGGTCTTTGCAATGAGTCAGCTCTCCACATCAGGTGGTCAAAGTATTGGAGCTTCAGTTTCAGCAACATTCCTTTCAATGAATATTCAGGGTTGATTTCCTTTAGGATTGACTGGTTTGATCTCCTTGCAATCCAATCTCAAGAGTCTTCTCCCACACCACAACTTGAAATTATCAGTTCTTCAGTGCTCAGCCTTATTTATGGTCCAACTCTTACATCCATACACGACTACTGGAAAAACCATAGCTTTGACTAGACAGACCTTATGCTACATAATCATCATTATTACAAGTAAGGAATGATGAGATTCAAAAACTTATGAAATCTAACCAAGTAGCAAGGGGAAGTTCTGAACACAAATCTACCTGGCTCAAAAGCTTTTTTCTCCTTTCACAAGCATGATTCTTAAGCATAGGCTTATTTTCACTTGGCAGCAAAAGCAGAAGTGATTCACAAAAATGGAACCTGAAATTCTAGGAGCCCATGATTACAACTTTATATAAAATCATCAACACACATTGAATATGAAGACTTCAAGCCAGTCTAGTTCACAGCCAGGTAAAAAGGGGAAAAAAATACTGTTCTTAAGCAATAATTATTAACAGTTTTTGGACTCTATTCGAAATCTAAAGAAAGAGACAGACTTTCTCTTCAGACGCTTTGCATTTTAATTCAAGGTGTTCTTGGACACCTTCAAGCTCACTCACAAGCATCTTCTGTTTACTTATTCCTTAGCTTAACCTTTTCCCAAGGACTTACGACAATTTCAGCTTTTAGATTCCCCATAAATATTCAACCTTTAAAAATTAAAATTGACTGAGGAAAAATTCTGATGTTTTGATTTGAAGAAAAACATTGATTTAACCTCTAGCTAGCTAAGAGCACCTTAAGATTTGCATTTCTATCACTGTATACTTGCAGCTGATTATTTTAAGAAATATATAACAGCTCCTGTTTCTCAGAGCATCCTCTAGCTTCTAGAATGTCTTATCGATCTGTATTTTAAAGGAATCTATCTCATTTACCTTAGCATTCTGTGCCTTTCTATACTACATACTGTGTTTTATCTCAAGATACATATGTTTTTTCCTTCAGGACTATTTCATTTGCCTTTAGTTTATAAAAGAAGACTTTAACTTCCTATTTTTATCTCTCTTTTTTCAAAATGCCACGGACCAGTTACAAGTCTTAAGATGTTGTAAGTCTCACCACACCAGTTACAAGTCAAGACTGTGGAAGTGATGAGTCCCCAGGGCACGTGCACGAAAGCCCAGGTAACAGTGAACATCCCTGAGCTCACCTGATGGTTTAGGGACTGAGGTTCTCAATGCTACACGCATGTTCACTTTCACGTTCATGGAAATGTTACTGAAAGGCCTAGCCACTTGGCTTCACCTGGGTACTTTTGACTTTAGTCTATATTTTACATAATTACAAAGTTGGCAAAAATAATGATGGTCAAGAATAATAAAGTTTATGATATTTTTCATAAACTTTATGAAAAGTTTATAACCTTCCCCAGAAAAATCAATTGAGCATGTTCTTGTTGACATATGGAAATTGAAGGAAGATATATAATATTATGCCATCTAAGGACTCCAACAGTGCCTGGTATTAAACGTTTAAATTATCTGAGCAGAGTTAACACTCAAATACAGGATTTACTCAAGCTGGATTTAAGTGATGGGTCTCCAACACCTCTGTGATCCTTCCTGCACACAGACCTCTTCGGGAGGAGCATCTATTGGACAGGGCTTCCAATCCCTGATTCAGGGTCTTCCTGAACTTCCTTACATTCGTAACAGGCATATAGTTCTTCACTGTAACTCTCACTGCCTTCAAAACTACAAAGGAAATAAAGCCACTAAAATAGACAACTGGGTGGTGGATGTGCTAACTGCTGTATCTTGGGTGAAATACTTAATTTCTTTAGGGCTTACCTCATATGTAAAGTGGGAATAAGAACAGTACTCGCTTTACAGGGTTGTTGTGAATATTAAATAGATGAGCATATAAACTGCTATGTGCTCTGAGCTCAATGTGCTGGAGCTATTACCACAGCATCAGTTTCTTTCCCAGGTAGCATCTCATTCTGCAGAAGAGTAAAACATAAATGCTTGCATTTCAAAATGACTCTACAGCTTTCATAATTCTTATTTTCATTGATCTATGTTTATATGTTACTATAAATACACACATAGTATCAAAACACGAATTAATATCACACAGCTCTCCCTTAAGGGACTATACTTTGATTCACCTATTCACTCTGGCTAGAGCTTTGAATCATTTCCAAATTTAAATGATACATAAAATCTGCTAATATACATAAGCGATTTTTACCATGGAGGACCTCCAATGTTGGATTGGTTATATTGGATAAAGTAAAAAACAGGACATTTGAGCTGAAATACTGCTTCTCACATACAATTCCCATACTGTGATTTTTTAACACAGAATCCGAATGACACAGGTTTACACGCATCTTGAGAAAGCAGCAGTGGAAAAATTCACTCTGTCCTGAATGCAAAGGTAGTAAATAACACACAAACTACAAACAGTTTCCAGATTTAAAACATGAAAGACTGTTTTCAATGATGAGTGAGATTGTAACTAATACAAACTGGTGGGTAAAAGGGTGATATTTGTATCCAATTAAATTTTAAAGGACAGAGTATAACCTTGAAGAAAATTATGACTGTCCTAAGAATAAATTCATGCATAGAGCTAAGAAAGCAATTCACACTGGACTATGGAGATAAAGGAACAACCTATGGTTGTAAATAGAGTTGACCCTTGAACAACACCGGGGTTAGTGGTGTTCATCTTTCATGTAGCCAAAAATCCGAATATAAATATAGTCAGCCCTCTGTATACATGGTTCCTCCGTATCCACGGTTACACATCCCAGCACTCAATCAACCCTGTGTAGCAGTGCCGTCTTTGCTATTTAAAAAAATCCACTTAGAAGTGGACCCATGTAGTCCAAACCCATGTTGTTCAGGGGTCAATTGTAGTATGTAAAAATAGACACACACACACACAGAATACAAAAGATACCGACTAATTTTACTTAGCAAAACACTGAATGTAGACACGATGTGTGATCTGTGGGTTGCTAGAATTATAACAACAGACAGCGAATTTTAAAGATCAAAACCCTAAACTCCTATGGGGCTGGGATGCCGGCAGGGGCAGTAAGAGCCTGGAAGACCCACGAGGCAGGCTCCAACCGCCTCCCTCTGTTCTGTCACAGCTGTGTGCCCGTGAGATCTTCTTTTAGGTTTAACAAGGATCCCAAAATGAATTGAATCATAAAGCCAATTTTTTTTTCCATGGACAAATTTACCAGAAATAATTTCAAATGCTTGATCACGAAAAATGAGGCAGAAAAATAAACAAAAGAAAAGCAGTCACTACCTAAAATGACCAGGAATAAATACATTCCCTGGAAGTAAATGACTGCATTGCTGAGGGTTTCTTTCCTGGGTCTTCTCGGCCTGTGGGTAGTGACCTTGTCAGGAAGCGGGGAGCCCAGGCCTTTGCTCAGCTCTCTGAATGTGAGCACTCTGGGTGATAAGTACTCTACTTAATAAGGTAGGGGAGAGTGTACCTGGAGCAGGACTGCAGCCATCAACCAGGGTAAGAGCCAATGGGGCCCCACAACGGATTACATGATGGCATCTCCTCCTTCTTCCCTCATCCCGGTCTTGCAGCTTCACGGGGCCCATTTAGCTCCTAAATAACAAGGAGGCATATAGCTGAACAGGGAGCAGAGATGTTCCACCTGGGATACATCTCAGCTATCACGAGGGGGAGGGGGAGGGGCACAGGGAAGAGCTGTTTATTGTTGATAGAAAATGTGTCATCGGAATGTAAGTGTCATTGTTTCTGCTCAATGTGAGACACGTTTACAGTAAACTGCTTCTGCTGAGGGGGTTTAAACAGTGAGAGGAAATGTTGACTGTGCAGAACAAATGAAGCCAAGCTGCCAGGACATCACAGATACAGACATGGGAGAATTCATATGGGAGGGTGGAGGGCTTCAGAACTATGGACAGCGTCACTGTGTAGCTCACAGAGAAAGAAAACCAAGGGTTACTCAGGTTCTACACCATTAAACAAGAGACTAGGCACTTACTGTAACTTAGCACTGAGAGCCCCGAAGCAATCCCGGGCATCCTAGCTCCCAGGACAGGGGCCACACTGGCCACTGTAAGGACCACGAGCAAAGCGAAAGTCCACCCTCTTCTCAGGAAGAGAGGAAGAGAAGGGGGCAGACAGAGTCACAGCCAATTAGCACATTTCTCCAAAGAAGACATACAGATGGCTAACAAGCACATGAAAACAAGCTCAGCATCACTCATTATCAGAGAGATGAAAATCAAAACCACAATGAGTTACCATCTCACGCCTGTCAGAATGGCTGCCATCAAAAAGTCTACAAACAATAAATGCTGGAGAGGGTGCGGAGAAAAGTGAGCCCTCTTACACTGTTGGTGAGAATGCAAACTAGTACAGCCACTATGGAGAACAGTGTGGAGATTCCTTAAAAAACTGGAAATAGAACTGCCTTATGATCCAGCAATCCCACTGCTGGGCATATACACAAGGAAACCAGAATTTAAAGAGGTACGTATACCCCAATATTCATTGCAGCACTGTTTACAATAGCCAGGACATGGAAGCAACCTAGATGTCCATCAGCAGATGAATGGATAAGAAAGCTGTGGTACATATACACAATGGAGTATTACTCAGCCATTAAAAAGAATACATTTGAATCAGTTCTAATGAGGTGGATGAAACTGGAGCCTATTATACAGAGTGAAGTAAGCCAGAAAGAAAAACACCAATACAGTATACTAACGCATATATATGGAATTTAGAAAGATGGTAACAATGACCCAATATGCAAGACAGTTAAAAAGACACAGATGTAAAGAACAGTCTTTTGGACTCTCTGGGAGAAGGCAAGGGTGGGATGATTTGAGAGAGTAGCATTGAACCATGTATATTATCATATATGAAATAGATTGCCAGTGCAGGTTTGATGTATGAGACAGGGTGCTCAGAGCTAGTGCTCTGGGATGACCCTGAGGGATGGGATGGGAATGGAGGTGGGAGAGGGGTTCAGGATGGGGAACACATGTACACCCATGGCTGATTCATGTCAATGCAAGGCAAAAACAACACAATATTGTAAAGTAATTAGCCTCCAATTAAAATAAATTAATAAAAAACACACCAACAGCCAAGGTGTTATAGAGTGTAGAACAAAGTCACTGGTTCTCACAAATATGCTTACCTTAAAAAAATTTTTTTAGTAAAATAATGTTTACTCAAACTCCAGAATACTCCATATAACACTTTTACTCAAGACTCTAAAGTCTAGAGGTGATAAAATAGGAAAACAATGTTCATCTTTCTACCAAATTCTCTTTTTTTTAATTGGAGCATAGCTGCTTTACTGTCTGAGCCAAGGTTGTGTTAGTTTCTACTGTACAGTAAAGAGAATCAGCTATACGTGTACATATATGCCTTCTATTTTTAGATTTTCTTCCCATCTAAGTCACCGCAGAGCATTGAGTAGAGTCCCCCGTGCTCTACAGCAGGTCCTTACCAGTTTTCTATTTCATACCGAGCAGTGTATATGTGTCAGCCCTGCTCTCCCAGCTTACGCCACCCCCTTCCTTCTTTGGTGTTCATATGCATGGCCTCTATTTCTGCTTTGTAAATGAGATCACCTATACCATTCCTCTAGATTTCACACATACACATTAATATACGACATTTGCTTTTCTCTTTCTGATTTACTTCACTCTGTACGACAGTATTTGCAGGGACCTGATGGGCCTAGAGACCAAATTCTTTCTTAACACAGGTTCTTTCTCTGGCCAAGCTACAGGTTCTGCTGGCCCTGCTCCAGTGGACTGCTTTTCTAGCCCTTTTGCATTGACTTTTCAGACTTTGGATTCTGATTTTCATTCCTAGAACTTGTCTTTCTGGCTTTCCAAACCATAATTTGGATTTGCTGACAAACATTATTATAATACCCTTGGCTTGTATTATCACATTTAAGTGACTTCTAATTGACGTGGTTTAAACTATATTAAAAAAATCCAAAATGTAACGTGAATATTTTGTTCATCAAAGTCTCACATTTTTTAAATATAAAAAAATATATATATATATATTTACCTTCAAAAAACCATTTTAGGTCATAAATGTGATTACACTCTTATGTGGAAAATGAGGCACAGTTTCCTCATTTAAAGTCAGCCAGCTCGTCTTCTAACTCAGAGGCTCTGTCTATACTATATGGCATTCAGTCTTTCCCAGTAGGAAATTAAATTCTAAGGAAATTTCCATAGAAACAACAGCAAACAAAGGAATGAAAAAAGGAATACAAAGCATCAACTAGCTTTCTTTATATTTTATATTGTAAATATTCATCATACTCATATGCATATATTTATAATTTGTACACAGAATTTTCACTCTTTTTAAATCAACACTTTCTAATTGTTACCTGCACAGTCATGAATCACTCTGTGAATATATATGCATATGAATACAGCGTGGAAAAGACAGAAATGAAAGTTCATTTTAGAATCATGACACTGACAATTTTAACTCTTTCCTTTAAGTAAAGCCTACTGAACATTTGATGAAGCTATTACCAAGGAAACTGGGACAGTAGAGATATAAGCTGTCATTTAAGGAGCCAAGGTTTTTCTTTTTTTCCCTTTTATCAGGCATGAAAAGTGAAAGTGAAAGACTTAGCTGCTCAGACATGTCCCACTCTTTGCAACCCCATGGACTGTTGCTCCTCTGTCCATGGACTTCTCCAGGCAAGAATACTGGAGGGGGTAGCCATTCCCTTGTGTAGGAGATCTTCCAGACCCAGAAACTGAACCCCGGTCCTTGGCATTGCAGGCAGATTCTTTACCATCTGAGCCAAGTCAATTCCAATATAAGCTCATTAATACTGAATTATTTCACTAAATAAATAGTGCTGATGAGGGTATAAGAGAATCAGAATGTCTTGCATTCCCCAGAACTGTGGTTATTGACCATAATTAAATCCAGCCACTTCCATTCTCTGCTCACCTAAACAACTTTAATCACAATATGTGGCAGCTATTAATATCTAGAGAACTTTGACATTCAAATAAATAAAATGGACACTATTAAATTCTGTGGAAAAAAAAACAAGAAAAGGACATGCACTATTTCAATACTAAGAATTCTCTCTGCTTTGCTGATATGAAGCTGCCTACATTATAACATAGATGATGTATAACTCAAATGAGTGCCTACAAGGAAGTAAATCAAAGAAGCTAGGAAAATCATTTTTCTCATGTGGTAGTGAGCAGGCCAGAAATGCATTTCTACCTCTAAAGCACCTTGCAACATAATGGAAACCAGGTGAAGCTAAGTTTAAAGCTCATATAAAAGTATTCAATAGCTTTCTATTTGCTGAAGAAATTGATATCCTTGACAAGTGACATTTCTGAGATGTAGACAATTGCCAAAGGAAAAAAAATTAAATCCATCACAAAGTCCATTACTGAGAAGTAATAAATGTGTATGTGGATATAAAAGGAAATCAATACCCAGAAAAATTGGAGGAGTTATATGGAAATTTAATTTCTTTAAATAAATACATGGCATAATTATAACAGAATAATGAGGGATAATTCAGTTTTGAACAAAGTTAATAAAGAGCCCAACCAAGCACTTAGCAGAAGCCTATTCAAATATCACCAACACCTTATCAAGAACATCTATTTCCAATGATTGAGAGGAATGAACAGTCAGTGGTCAGATGGAGCTGGTGGCATTTCTACTTGACTAGCCTAACACTTAGGCTCAAGTCTGTCTTTCCAGGATTTCCTCTGACATTCACCCAGTGCCAGAACAATGACTACGCATTATATGAACATGTCATAACAGCCACCTAACTGCAGGCAGGGGAGATCTAAAGCAAAGTGGGCCAGGGGCTAACATCCCTCCCTGCCTCTGACTGCCCCTGCCTCTTGGTCCCCCTGGAGAAACCCTCCAAGTTCAACTTGAGTGCACTGCCTCCTATGAAGTCTCCCCTGCCCCCTGGGACAAACTGGTCACTTATTCTTTGGCACCTACCCTATACCTTGAACATAGACAAAATCCTAGAAGTTGATTTTATCACACTTAGGGAGGCAATGTAGCGTAGGCCAAGGAGCATGGATTTTAGGTTTAGAAGGTTTGGATCAGAATGTCAGCTATGCTGTGTTGTGACCCTCAGTAATGCATCTGACCTCTGGAAGCCTCAGTCTTATCATCTGTAAAATGGGAATAATAAGTACAACCCAAAGGGTTAAACAAGGAACTGCATTTCAATAGTTAATTATCGTTCCTGGCACATAAGTGGTACTCAGTGGGTAGTAAATACAAGTTGGATAGTAAATACAACTGGATAGTAAATACAAGTTGGCAGCAGGAATAAGGATAGTTGTTGTTTATACGGTGCCCCCTCCCTTACAAAACGGAACCATTTCTTCCCTGCAGAGATAACGTGCACTTCACTGCTGACCTTCAAGCTGAGCAACATGCCAACATGTGGTGTTTCTGTTTACGAATGAGTACACCTGCCCAATACTATTTGGCCCGTGTGCTCTGAGATCAGCTCCCCACACTTCCTTTCTTCCACTTAGAATTCCTGTGGGTGTGAAACTCCATTTCCCTTCCTCACCAGCCTTTAGGCTTCGGCTGAGCTTGAGCTTCCCGGGTGGTGCAGTGGGAAAGAATCCACCTGAGAATGGCAGGAGTTACGGGTTCAATCCCTGGGTCGGGAAGATCCCCTGGGGTAGGAAATGGCAACCTACTCCAGTATTCTTGCTCATGAATTCCATGAACAGAGGAGCTTAGTGGGCTACAGTCCATAGGATCTGCAAAGATTCAGACACAATGGAACGACTGAGCACAGCAGCAATCTTGGCTGGTGGGAGACAATGGTCTAACAAAGTACCTCTGCTTCCTGGGACCAGCTACCCCATCTCGGCTTTTAGCCACTGCAGGGAAGGCAGACAGTCTCTGGTGCCTGCCAACCTGTTTGCTTCGCTTTCCCCTCGTGTTCTTGTTGCTCTCCCATCTAATTTTAGCTATCCTATTTTAAATGCTCCACATTAAATTTCCTCTATTGATTTATGTGGCACATATATGTCTTCCTAACTGAACCCAGTTTTTTTTTTTTTTCTGAATGGATCTGATATTTAGTCTCAGGGGCCCACAAAGCTTAAGTGGAAATAATAAAATATTTACTCAGCCTATTTCACAAGGTCCTTGTGTGGGATCCAGGAAAAGGCTGCCCATGAAAGTATTCTGAAACTATCAATCGTTGCACAAATGTAACATTTTGCTCTTGATGTTTTCAGTTGCAAAGGAAAAACTTAGCTTCACTGATCTATAGCGGCAATGTTCCAAATGATACTGGTGGCTTCCAATGACATCATGCTTATAATTTGCACAGTTGAATAAAGGGGAGGATGCAGTCCAAGAGATAACTGCGTTTGGCATAGCAGAACTCCTATGAGCTCATAAGTCAGAAGACACTGATAGAAACAGTGAAAATCATGGTTTTGCGGAAGACAAAGAATTATTTGGAAGACAGCCACCTTAGAGATTTGCTCCAAGTCTTAATTTTGCAGATGAGCAATCTCATTAAACTCCACAAGAATTCAGGCAATGTCAGGTTACAGTATCTGCTTATTTGAGAACAACACAAGAACAAAGGCAAAACATAAATGCAGATAGGAAAGATTTGCTCAGGAAGTCCAGCTTTCAAGCAAAGTTTTGAGTTCTGAACCAAGGTATATTAGTTTAAGCAGCTATCTGAAACACAATAAAATAATTTAAAAAACAATCATTAAGACATGCTAAATAATGTTTTCTAAACTGCATAAGTCTGAAATCTAAATGAAGTCTGTAGTTAATGGCAGTGTACCAATGTCACTGTCCTTGTTTTGGTAATATATTCTGATTATATAAGATGTCATCACTAAAGGAGCTTGGAACTCTGTACTATTTTTAAAGCTTCTTTTAAAACCAAAACTATTTAATTCAAAATAAAAAGTTTGTGTGTGTGTGTGTTTAAGCTTCTTTGTATGCCAAGGGGAATGTATCACACAAGAAAAAATCCATTAAAATCTGAAGTGCAAAGTTTGCAGCATTAAAAGGACTATCTGGATGAAATTAGAAATATAGTTCTTACTCTCCTACACAACCAAGCTACTTATGCATTTTTCGAATCACTTCACAAACACATACCATCAAGTCATTAAGCATGGTACTTTGTCACATTTTCCTCCTTAGGTGTTTTATCATTCGGGAGACGTCCTACCTTCTTTAATGAACCATCCTTCAGTTGGCCATGGGGTTCAAGTAATTTAAACTCCTGTGTTTGAAGTTTACTCACTTCCCCCAGGAACAACCAAGGACAACCTGTCACCAAATACCCTAACTCACTTCTCAAAATGTCAAACAGACCACCAACCTATCAGTCAAACGTGAGGCTCTGACCATTTCCCACTGATATTTACCTCTTGGTTCATACGGAAGATTTGTTTGAGGCCTAGGAAAATAAAATATCTGGACAAATAGCACCGCTCCATTCTCAACCATGTGGATGTTTGGGGACAGACTCTTAGGGAGGGTCCGCCCTGGGTCCAGAGATGCCCGCAGTCACTGGGAAGGATTCCTGGAGTCCGGCTCCGATGGGAAACATGGTGACGTGATTTCTTACAACCATCCTGACTTTCCTCCAGATGAAAAAGCTACAGCATCCTTTTCTTTGTACAATGAAACCCTTCAACCTCAAAGACATTACTTTCAAAGAAACAACCATACTCTTCGGGAAAACTGCTCTACAGGATATGAAAGTGTCTGTCCTGGGGCTTTATCTCCTTCCAAATGTTACTTTCCCACACAGCACAGCTTGGGCAAGAAGCAGGGAGAGTGAGAAGCCAGCAGTTTCCCTCTCATCCCCTTCCTCAGATACAGAGTTGCAGAGGGTTCACCACATCCAGCATCGTTGCTGCCGTCTGGCTGGGAACGTTTTTATCTCAAGTACTCTATGTTTAGTATCTGTGATTAGCTCAGATGTATTTGTTACAGTGCTTGGCACACAAGATGCCGTTTGCTTCCTGAAAACTAGGCAGTAGGAGGTAGACCTATTATTCAGAAATACCTGGGCCCTGTCTCCGCTTTCTCCGCCCTGATGAGAGATCCTGATTTTAGTGTAAGATGGGTGTGCCGTGTGCTGTCGAGGATTCCCTCCCCTGGCCCTCCACCATGTGTCAGTGCAATTCTTGTGCGATGTCTACATTATCCCTGAGAGTCAGTGGGATGCACATCTAGAAGGGAACCCTCCACGGCTTCAGAGACCCCCTGTTGCTCAGGCAGCATCACATGGCCAATGTGGGGATTCCGGGGAGTGGGCCTTGGTGGCAGGGTGGGGGGCGGTGCATGTTTGTGGGAAGGGAAAAGGGAGTAGGTAACTTTGCTCTATCTAGCTTTAAGCGTGCTTTGCTTCTACTGGGATTGCCTTTGCCTTGTCGAACACACAAACACATATATAATGTATTTACACATGCACTGTGTGTGGATCAATATAGAAAAAATTTTAAAAATCTTGATAGTAAAGTTGAGCATGTGATCTCTTCTCACCAGTCCCCATGCCCCCACCATAGCCACTGAGGCCCTCAGAGATAGTTTCAGCTGCTCTCATCTGTACCACTGTCTCCTTTCTTCACTGCAGGCTCATCTACATTGGAAGGCTCCCATTTTTTATGCCAGTCCTTAAGACTTGCCTGGTGGTTCAGATGGTAAAGCGTCTGCCTACAATGCGGGAGACCAGGGTTCGATCCCTGGGTTGGGAAGATGCCCTGGAGAAGGAAATGGCAACCCACTCCAGTACTCTTGACTGGAAAATCCCATGGACGGAGGAGCCTGGTAGGTTACAGTCCATGGGGTCACAACGAGTCAGACACCACTGAGTGACTTCAGGTTCTTTCTTTCTTTCTTTGGAAACCTGAACAATCATGATCACACAGTTTTGACAAAGTCCAAACCAGAAGTGCCTTCTGTGTTCCACCAGATGGCAGTCCCGCATCAGGGAAAAGGGGGGGTGATGGTGGTGGTGGTTGTATTTTGGATACAGAAGTATGCAATTCTGGTATTTTCTGTGATGGGAAATACTGACAAGTATACAGGTTGGTTCAGTACAAAATGAAGTGTAGGTGTTTTGTACAAACTCATCACAAGTGATCTGTAAAAATACAAAAGCAAACCATGCGAATTCCCCGAATTAAAAATATTTTGATGACTAACCTAAACTTCTGGTACATGACACAGAGTTGAAAACAAAACCCACGAAACACAGAATACGTTCTTATAGTCACTATCTGGATTTGGTTAGTATCCTAAATATACCTCTGCTTCATAGCTACAAACTGGTTCAACTTTTTCCTTTGGAAAGTGTTATGACGACATATTGCATAGCGCTAAGTTAGAACGCCGGCACACGTATGAGCAAGCAGCAAGGAATTATCTTTCTGTGGTGATAAAGGGATTCTTTAAAAAAATCTAGTTTTACCCAGCCACATGGGTGAATGAAACCTTTCCATCTGTCTCTCACAGCAACCTTTACCAAGGACCGCACAAGACAGTTCTCATCCATTCCTGGGGAATCCAGTCCAGAAGCGAACGCATCTCTCGTGCCAGAAGCCTGGCTCTGCTCCAAGACCGTGTCACTCTCTGGCAGTAAGTGATGCTAATGAAATAGCATCTACTTCAGAATGCCTGATGTGATGTCCATGACGGGCTAAAGGGCCAGCTCCACAGATAAGAATGGGCAGGCTCACGCTTGCAGCTTCTACCTGCAGAAACTGAACATGGCACTGGACCCGACAGGCTCTCTGGGTGTGTTGCCTTCAAGATACGCTAAGCTGACTGGATCCAGGTGGTCTGGCATTACCCTGTTTATCAAGATAGCATTTTTCAGGATGCTATGGACATCAGCTAAATCAATGTTTAGCCTCAGCTTCCAATTGGGTATTTTTGAAGCAAACTATTATCCATTTCTGTGCATGAGTCTTCTGGATCTTCATCTACTCTTAGCTTGAAGTCAGCTGTAAACCCCTGTGACAGATGGTTCAAAATCTTTTCTGTGGATCGGTGTTAACATATCATGCTTATCTTTAGTCCTTTTCTTACTTCCAGAAGAGATTATTTAATTGTTCCCTATTCCTTTTGTTCCCACCAGCAGCTTTCCAGTATTAAAGAAGTTTGTGTTTCCTTTTTGTAGCCATTTGCCACCATTTTTTCACGTGTCCAGAAACACTTTTCCCTTGATCTTATGCCTCTTATCATGGATTATTTATTTATTCTGTTTATCAGTGGTAGGTAATATAAGTTTGTACTTTCGTTTCCTAATATACATTTATCTTGTAGGATCCAAGTGTAGAGATATTTAGAGAGGGAAATTGTTTGGAAAAAGAAGTATTTTTATATTTCTCCCAGAACTTTGAGTCAGGCATATTTCTCTGTTTAGGTTATTAACAACCAAAATGTTAATTTCTACAGATACTTGTACTTTGCATCATTGCACAAGTGAACTAAAGCTAATTAATTTAACACAAACTCTATGAGCAATGGTAAAAGTACTCTACCACTATGTTTTTGGAGACAACACACACTTTTGTGCACCATTACAGTGCATGGTTTAATCTGCCCTGCACATACAGAAGGCATTAAAACAAAGCTTATCAAAGCCTACATTTACAACAATTGAATTACATCATATCACAAAAGCAAATTTCACATACTAAAGATTCAATCTTAACAAAAGAAAATGTAGGTCTGCTGGCTGTTTGGAAAGATTATCTATAATCAAGTAGCTAAATGGGTCACAATGTAACATTTTATATATTTTTCCTAACCCAAAGGCCCTGTAGAAAATTGACCTAATTAAGGCTCTGTAGAGAGCTTTTAATTTTTCCACTACTGTGAGTTTTACTTAGTTATGAAATGAAGCTTAATGATTTCTTTTTGATTATTTCCTATAAAAATCTTCAATAAAATCAAAGTAGATGAATAGCTTTAGAAACAAAAGTGCTACCCAACAGACTCCAGCCTTTCATTGTGAGGAGCCATTATAATCAGCAGTATCATTCTCCTTAGATTTGTTTACTTTCCATTACTCATAACTGCTTCTTTTAATTGGACCAAGCTAGCTTCCTTTAGACTCCCCTCCAGAGTGATGTTGGCAGAAATGATTGGCAGTTCCTTCTCCCACACGGTGCCATCCTGAAATTGCAAATGTCAGTTAACAGGCTTCTTTCTCTCTCCAATGTTTAAGAGTGGGAGTCTGCATTTAGCAGAAAGTAGTCTGGGTGCACATATTTCTGAATAAATGCATGTGAATCTATGCATTCAAATTCTGGAATCAAGGGCTTAAAAGAAGCCAGAAAGGTCAACCACTCCATCCATGGCTTGCGTTCCCATCTGTCATCTATTTGTCAGCCACTCCAGGCAGGTGAAACTATAGCCTACGTTCAAAAATCATTACATTTAACCCCTTCTCACTTATTTGTAGTAGAGGGTTAAGAAGAGCAGCACTGACTTAATTTTGCAAAGCATTTTTTTGTTTATACCAGGACTTTTTGCACTAAGGCTCTTATTAGATTTTACGGCCAGGAATAAAGTGGCATTTCTTAGTCCCTCACCTCCTTATTTTTTGTATCCAATTAAAATTGAGGGACTATTAGCAGTGAAATGGCCAATAAATGCAGGTAGTGTGATAAGCATAAGCTATCAAGGTAACAGAGTCTGTGTTTGGCCCAACATCTGGCTCCTAACTGAACCTGTGCTCACCATGTACTTAAAGCATGTAAGGGAGCCTCAGTCATGCTGGAGTGACATTACAATTCCACCCTAATTTCCAAATTCTTATTTATCACACCACTAAAAAAAAAAAAAAAAAAAAAACCTAAATCTATTATTAAATAAATGCTACATGAATAAAACATTTTTATAATAAATCAGCTAGATGTTTCTTTTAAGGAAAAGAAGAAAAGAAAAAAAAAATTATTTTGGCGGCCAGGGTGCCTTAGCTCAAAATGAACTAAGGTTAACAGAAGAGGAAGCTCCCCAAGTTTACGTCATAATTAGCGGTGTCTTAAGGAGAGAAATCCGTGACCAGGGTGGATAAAAAGCAAGGAGATGCACAGAAAGGAGCCTTGCTATCTTTGCCGTCATGGATGACATCAGGGACAAGCCTTGATCAGTGACTGTTATTTTATTTGAAACGGTTCCCACATCATGGCAGCAACTGTCCTGAGTACTTTACACACAGTAAGTCGTTTAATCTCGGGCCTGAGGATGAGGATGAGGATGAGGTTCAGGGGCTTCCTGCCACTGTGTGCAGAGGACCGCAGGCCCGGCCTTACGCTCACTGCTGCTTCTGGAAGGCAGGCACTGTCGGCCAGCACGCCCCGTGGCCCTCTCCAGGGGCCTGCGGCGGCCGGGGCCCGTAAACGGCCTGTGAGGTGCAGGGTCAGCCTCAGTCTGTGCCCCAGGAACGGGGTAGTGTCCCCTTAGGTCACACACATGCAGAAAGGTTCGAAAGCCCCGCCGGTCCCCACTCTTTTCGGCTCCTATTGCTCTTCCCTCACCCTCCTCCCCCACCCCACGTCAGAAGCCACTAGAAAATGCAGGCTGGAGCTTAAATGGATGAAGGAAGGCAAAAAAAAAAAAAACATTTTTTCTTCCCCCTGAGCAATTAGCTTGTGAGAGGCATGGATAAGGGTTTGTGGGATTTATCTCATTTAATCCTCATAAGAAAGGTTCTTAGTCCCGCTTTACAGGCAAGGCCGTGTTAGTCATGAGCCTTTCTTTCCCACCCCCTAGACTTCCCTGTCTCCTGCCCAATTACTCTCTTAAAAAACTGAAATGTCTCTTGCCTACAAAATAAAAAATATGCTCCTTTCCAGAACTCCTCTTCCCAAAACCTTACAAGAGGAGGGCATATTTATAGAGCAGGATTTTGCTTAGGGGCCTGAATATATTTGTTGAATCCTGAACAGGTTTCTGCTAGAATTGTGTTTACTGCTATGATAAATACACTTGTTGATAAAATGTTGCTGTCGTAACTTTCACGTGGGTGAAAAATGTTTCAAAACAACATATTTGGGGAGCCAATTGGGATACATTCCCAGGATGCCTATTATATTTCACATCTTCAGAAACGTTTCTGAGAAACAAATGTGTCCTGGAAGCATGACCTTTTTCTGAACAGAATAATCATTGGAAAAGAAAATAGCAATCAACGTTAAAAGGCCACATTCCACTGCATGTCCTGTCTCCATAATCCTTTTCCTGTAATTAAAAGCATCCAAAAACCTGCTACAAAATAACTACAAAAGCAAAATTGGGGGAAATTAATTCCATCTGAGGTTGTTACAGCTAAATTCACCTGTTCCAGGAAGGGATCCTGAGAATACTGACACCAAGGATGTTTAATCAAAACTTCAGTGATTTTACAGCCTCCCCACCCCGCAAGAAAAAGGAAATGTGACAAAGCAGAAGGTTCAATATTGGTCTGCTGAAAAAAGGCATTAAAATACAGAGGCAGATCATTACAATTCTGAATCCAATTCTCGTCCTGTTCCCTACCCTTCTTCGGTTACTTTTTTTATGACCTATGACTTAGCAGATGATAATACAAGGTATCACAGGGACACCTCACTTATTCAGGAATACCTTATTTCATACAAGGTCATTTTCCAGAAAAGTTAAAATTTAACAATAGGCTTCACAAACTTAAAAAAAAAAGAAAAAAAGAAACCTGAAATGTATTAGACACCATTCAGTTCTCTTTAGAGAGAACCCATCACATACAGTTTTATAAATTTACCTGTAGTTTAGGTGTCAAGGCACCACTTTGTCTTCCCTTATCTCTTTGAGTTCACATGTGGACAGCTCACCATCCAACCCTTTAGGTTCCTAAGCCCCCTTAGGCTTCCCATCTTTATGTCTTGCTGCTTCTTTAATAAACCCAACTCGTCACATCACACTTCTGGTCTCAGCTGTCCAAGACACTGGTTGCTGCTGCTGCTGCTAAGTCGCTTCAGTCGCGTCCGACTGTGCGAACCCACAGACGGCAGCCCACGAGACACTGGTTAGACACTGTCTAACCCAGCAGGACCCCACAGAGCCTTCCCAGGACAGATTCCTCCCCCATAACTCCTGCTTTAGCTCCTCTATCAAATAAACAGATAAAAGTGTCTGATGCACACCTCTGAGAAGTTTTACAAATGCAAAGACCCCCACCAAACAGAAGAACTTAATTTCTTGACCAGGAGCATGTAGCCCCCCTACTTGTTAGAGCCAGAGGACTGATGATGTTAACCCCTGTGACCCCACTCTGTTACCTCACCATCAACCAACCATCAGCTGGGCATGAGCAGATCATATATATCCTGCAACCCCTTCCCTCACTTGGCCTTTAAAATGCTTCCTGGAAGCCCAACTGGGAATCCAGGTGTTTGGAGAACTAGCTGTCTGTTCTCCTTGCTGGGTGCCTGCAATAAATGCCACACTTTCTTCACTACAACCCAGTGTCAGTAGACTGGCTTTATTGTGCACGGGAGAGTGGACCCAAATTTGGCTCTATAACAATATCCCCTTCCCTAAGAAATCTTCCCTGACCCTCCAAATCTGGGCTCCAGGTTATTCATGAGTACTCACAAGCACCATGGACTTTCCAGGAAAGAACTGACCACACAGTCCTTATAACTGCCTGTTTACTCCTCGGAACATTTCACTGAACACCAAGCAGACCAGGAAAGGATTAATTTCTATCTTTCTATCTTAATTTCTATCTTACACGCTTTCAAACCTCTAGAGTTAGTACACTGCCCAAAGCATGGATATTCAACAAATGCTTGTTGAATGAATGAACACATCAATGAAATAAGCTACCTCACTATGCACTAATACTGGCTTCTATCAAGGTTTGTGAACTGGACAGGTTGGTATTGGTTTAGCTGATATGTTCTAATTCAGGAAGCTGGCAGTGTTTAGGATGACATCAGTTGTGTGAGGACAAGTCCTAACTCCGCCACATATGAACTGGGAAACTTTGGGAAAATTGGTCCGTTTCTTCAAACCTCAATTTCCTTCTCGGGTAAATGAGAAGTCATACTGAACCCACAGCTTGCTATTGTGGAAAGAATGAGACAATTTATGCAAATTTTAATAAACTACGAATAGCTACTTATGTCTTGCCTGTAATTACAATTACTAATATAGGGCTATCTTTGCCTACACTACCCTGAGCTGCCTTAGTTTTATTCTAATATTTTAAATGTCTTGACTTTTCCTGTTAGAGTAACTGACACAATAGCTTCTCTCAGAATTGATTGCTTGTATGGTAAATCATTACTGGCACTTTTGTTCCTTTTTTTTTTTTAATCACATGTCCCAGCTATTTCTTTTTATGCTGAGCGTCTTCAATTCCAAATTTGCATCCTGAATTCCACACTTTCTCACAAAATCCAGCCCATAATTGCATGGGATTCCTGGGTACCTCAAGTTAAGAGCCATATCACTACCTCAAAAATCTGCACTGAAAATGATCTGTCACGTTTCCAGAAACCTGCTCCGGTGTCCACTTTCCAAAAGTCCCCTGATGGTTTCACAACCCCTTCCTGTGTTCAGGCTCAAAACCTCAGAAGCACTTCCGGTGCCCTTGTGCACACATCCAGCTGCAAGACTCTCAGTTTCAGCCCTCTCCGTGACGGCCTTACTACTCAACTGCCTGGGGAGTCACTACACCCTCCTAACTGATCCACCTCAGTGGGCTTTCACAACTCTAACTTCTCCCACAAAGTGAAATGGAACACTTTCCATTTCTTGGTAGAGCTCTCCTCACAGGAACCCTCCACTTAGAAGCGAGCAAAAGCAGAGCTGTTAGAGACTTTCCAGGCCCTTGGAAGGGCCACACTCCATACCCAAGCACTTAGGATCCCAGGCAATCTGATCCACGGTGCCTGCGAAACAACCTCTTCTCTTTCAAGTTCCATTTACTTTTGTCTGTGTTTCAACCTTCCCTTTGCCTGCCAGTCAGATGCTCAAGGGCTAGGAGACCCCTTCCCTACATATGTTATCTAGCCAAGCACACCAAGAGCATACCATCTCCATCTCCTTTTGCTATTAAATTTCTCTTCATGGCACTGGAAACTACATGATATGAATAATCTGTTTACTTGCTCCTTATCTGTCTCTCCTTGTTAGAATGTAAGGTCCCTGTACTTTGTTTCATTCACTGTTGTAGTCTCAGAACTCAGACCCAGTGTAGGCACTCAACACTTTCTGAATGAATGGATGCACATGGCTATTATCACAAGAAGCATTAAAATACAATAGCTGCTGTATTTAAATCTCTTTAAATATATGACAAATCTCTTTATTTTTTGAGTTGTTGTTCAGTCGCTCAGTTATGTCTGACTCTTTGCAACCTCATGGGCTGCAGCACGCCAGGCTTCCCTGTCCTTCACCATCTCCCGAAGCTTGCTCAAACTCATGTCCGTTGAATCAGTGATGCCATCCAACCATCTCATCCTCTGCCATGCCTTTCTCCTCCTGCCTTCTATCTTCCCCAGCATCAGGATCTTTTCCAATGAGGGGGCACTTTGGATCAGGTGGCCAAAGTATTGGAGCTTCAGCTTCAGCATCATTCCTTCCGAAGAAATCCAGGGCTGATCTCCTTCAGAATGGACTGGTTGGATCTCCCTGCAGTCCAAGGGACTCTCAAGAGTCTTCTCCAACACCATAGTTCAAAAGTATCAATTCTTCAGCAGTCAGCCTTCTTTATGGTCCAACTCTCACATCTATACGTAACCACTGGAAAAACCATAGCTTTGATTATATGGACCTTTATACGGACCATTTCTGAGTTAAATCTTTTTAAATGAATCATTTATTTAAATCATTAATTCCAATGATTTAAATAAATGTTTAGAATGTAATCTACATATAAGTATAGGCACATGTCTTACTTATATATCCGTCAATACTCAGCATGGTCTTAGCATGTTACAGATGTTCAATAAATGGTGAATTCAATCAAATCATACACAGACCTTGGTTATTTGATTTTTATGACTGCTCACTTTTCAATCCCTTAAGGGAAAATATTTTCCACACTCTGCTTATTCTGTTTTTGAAGTCACCAAAATCTGACATGTGGAAACTGAAACAGTTCGATAATTAAAGTAAAAGTTTACATAGCAAAAGTATAAGTTAAATATTTAAGATAATTCATTACAATCTGCTCATGGCCGTGTTCTTCACTTGATCAGTGTAAAAGAGCTTTCACTCAGCATCTGTGGACTAAGAGAAAGAAATGCGCTGTTCCAGCCGAACCGCACGATCACCTCTCCAAATGCAGAGCAATGGTAAGATGACCACCAACAGGGGCAATTTAGCTTTTCGGTGCCTAATAAGGAAGTCGTGCAAAAATGTTTGCTGAATGAAGTCCCCAGTGTAAAAGCAATGAGTCAAGGATATGAAGCTGGGCGTCTCTGCCTTCAGGAAAGACTCCCCGAGGCCCCCACCCCACACCCGTCCTCAGGGGTCACGGTATGCAGGTTCCAGCAGTAGGCTCACGTCTCATCTCAACTTCTCTGAACTCAGTTTTCTCTTATTAGCAACTAACAGGTTGGTGATATTTGGTAAGTACTTTTGTAGTTATAATAAAATGAGACCCAAAGAATAATGTTACATTATAGTTTCAAAATGGTGTGAATAAATTTTACTCTTTTTCTAAAGATGTTCTATAATTTTATGAAGATAGGATTATTTATAATTCAAAACAATTTTAACTAAATACTCATATTATATTCATATATATCATATATTCACCAACCAGAAATGAATTAATAGCTGCTCCCTTTGAGGGCCTTTTTTAAAAAGCTGCTTGGCAGTCTATGTCACTCGATTCTTAGAATTCAGCCTATCAACTTCATTGCCTAACTTACTCTTACGGTAAAATTCATACTTTCATATTTACATGTTTCCTTCAACATCTTCAACCCTAATTTAAACTATTTGAATTATAGTCTACACAAGGTTATTATGGCATTTTTCAAACTTGAATTTATTTTTTTATTTTATAGAGGAGAAATTTCTTTGCATTTTTAAAAAAATTCTGAGCTATTTACATAAATTTGATGTGTTCAATGTCATAGAAATAAACCAATGTCTTCTGAATTTTCATTAGAATAATCTTCAAATACATGTTAATTCTGAGAAACTAAGGTGAATAATGACCAAAACAAAATTCTTTTTGAAAAACAAGAGGGCAAGTCTGAGTAACAGAAGAGCAAAACATGACATCTTCCTTGTCAATTACCAACAGCCCATCTGAGTAACAGGTTCTCTCACTGAGAAAACAATTACTTATTCCATCTAGATTGCTTATGGGTGTGGTATTAGCAGTTATGAATCAAGTAAAAAAATATATATAAAGTTTGCCAACTGTTCTATCAAAATTTTAGTTCCTTTTTTTTTTTTTTTTTCTGGCACACATTCTAGATTGCAGATGCTAATGAGAGGCAGAAAGGCAAAAGATAATGCATAGAGTGATTAGAGGAGGGTCTACACACTCCCAACCTTAGAACCTGAGACAGAGACATGCATCACCAAAGTGATACAATATCAGTGATTCTGGCAACCACTTATCAGACAGTGAGTGTTGCTGTTCCCTTAATGTATTCCTTCCAGAGTGCCTATCTTACTGGCCAAAGAATCAATAAGAGCCCTGGGATAAAAATGAGAATGAAGTCTCAGAATCCAATTACTGAGGTTTGTGTATAAAACAGCAGAAAACAAAATATGCAGATTTCTTTTTCTCATTCTATTAGGATGATAAAGACAGTAGTTGTCTGTTCACAATGAAGACAGCCAGAGTAATTCAAAATACTGAATGCACAAAGAAATGCCATGCCATATTTTTAATGAATGAGCTTCAGTTAATTTCAATAGGAAGTCATTAAAAATTTTAGGCATTTTCTCAAGGGTGAATTCTCGGCTTCCCGCAACCAGACTTAGAATACATCGAGTTCAGAAATTACTTCTTACCTGATGGATAGCTATACTTTTATATTTCTTTAATAAAATCTATTTCAAACATTGTTATCAGAACTTCATTTCCTAAACAGTGCAAGAAAAAAATACTGTTATGTGTTATTTGTTTTCATAAAATTTAGAACTTAATTTTGAATATTTAATACTTTCAAGAACAATAAACTGATATTATACTAGATCAAAATTCATATCAATATATTTCAAATATATTATGAACCTCCATGTTAGAGTACTTAATGTAGACTGAAATGTCTTTTATAAGTTTAATTATGCCACATATCAAGTGAATTTGTTTTATAAACAAAGGGTTGCATTCAGAATAGGAACAAAAAATTGACATTTGTGCTTGTAGATATTTTATTTGAATAAATGCTTTTTAAGTTTTGACAATGAATACACATCTTTCTTCTTCATCTTCTCTAACCTAAAGGAGATTTACACACAGTCGCTAAGAAATAAACTGAAATACAGGCATACCTTAGAGATTTAGTGCAGGCTCAGTTCTTGACCACCACAATAAAGCAAATATCATAATAAAGACAGCCTTTTTGCAATATCTGTCTTTTCTTGTCTATTTGGTAAATTTTTACTCATTCTTCTATATAGCACACCTTATATATATACATATATATAACCCTAACCCTACATTATGCTGTAGTCTATTAAGTGTGCATTATGTCTGAAAAACGATGTGCATATGAATGTTAAAGCATTTTATTGCTAAAAAATGCTAACCATCATCTGAGCCTTCACCAAGTTGCAATCTTATTGCTGGAGCAGGATCTTGCCCTGAGGTTGATGACTGCTGACCAATCAGGGTGGTTGGCTGCTGAAGGGTGGGGTGGCTGCAAAACAAATTCACTTGATATATGGCATAATTAAACTTATAAAAGACATTTCAATCTACATTAAGTACTCTAACATGGAGGTTCACAATACATTTGAAATATATTGATATGAATTTTGATCTTAATCTCAGTTTATTGTTCTTGAAAGCATTAAATATTCAAAATTAAGTTCTAAATTTTATGAAAACAAATAACACATAACAGTATTTTTTTCTTGCACTGTTTAGGAAATGAAGTTCTGATAACAATGTTTGAAATGCTATTTCCTGTCCAAAAAAATTTGGACAGGAAACAGCATTTATTGGTGAGCATGATTACGGAGGGGACAGTGCTGATGCTCTCCTGCATGCAGGGCCGGCATCTGTCCAGGGGACCATGATTAGGGATGTATCTGACCCCACAGCCAACCAGGAGGAGCAGCTTTTCTGTCACCATGTTTTCAAACTAATCTGTATTAAACTGAGTAAATCCTCAGAAGATGTGGATCTTCTGGCGCCCCGGGAACTTGAACTCGGCCCGGCAGAGGGCTTGGATCACATGATCTTTGTTCTGCAGCCTGGTGCAGGCGGGCATTATCATTTGGCCAATGTGGACCCTGGCCACTGTGCCCAGGGGCTTTCCAAAGACACTGCGCATATCTGTCTGGAGTCTATCCACTCTAGCACAAGGCAACATCCTGTTGATGCGGATAACCTGGAAGGGGTGGAGCCACAGTCGGATGTGAAAACCGTCTTTACCACCGCTTTTCGCCATGTACGGATGGCACACATATGGGCAACCTCCAGGGCTTCAGAGGAGAGCTGCTCATGCGCATCGGACGCCGTGGGCCACAGAGTGGGAACTCATCCAGTTCGGCCTTCTTATGCCCCAATTCGAAGATGCAGATCTCAGCATCAGGGACACCTCGGCAGAAGCGGGACTTTGGGTACAACTTGTTCTTACAATACCAGTAACATCGGGCGGGGCGGCGGCCCATGGCGACACCAGATCTTCAGCAACATGCGGAAGGGAAAAAGCACACCTTAGCCAATGGCACCCCACTCCAGTACTCTTTGCCTGGAAAATCCCATGAATGGAGGAGGCTGGTGGGCTGCAGTCCATGGGGTCCCTAAGAGTCGGACACGACTGAGAGACATCACTTTCACTTTTCACTTTCATGCATTGGAGAAGGAAATGGCACCCCACTCCAGTATTCTTGCCTGGAGAATCTCAGGGACAGTGGAGCCTAGTGGGCTGCCGTCTATGGGGTCGCACAGAGTCGGACAGGACTGAAGCGACTTAGCAGCAGCAGCAGCAGCAGCGATACTGGGGGAGTGGCTCCTCACTACTGCAATATGGTGGATATTGCAATAATGTGAATCACAGTGAATTTTTGGTTTCCCAGTACATATAAAACTTATGCTTACATTATGCTGTAGTCTATTAAGTGTGCATTATGTCTAAAAGACAATGTGCATACCAAATGTTAAAGTATTTTGTGCATACAAATGTTAAAGTATTTTATTGCTAAAAAATGCTAACCATCATCTGAGACTTCACCAAGTTGCAATCTTGTTGCTGGTGCAGGGTCTTGCCCTGAGGTTGATGACTGCTGACCAATCAGGGTGGCTGGCTGCTGAATGGTGGGATGGCTGCAACAATTCCTTAAACTGAGACAGTGATGAAGTTTGCGGCATCTTTTCCTTTCAGGAATGATTTCTCTGTAGCAAGCAGTGCTGTTTGATAGCATTTTACATACAGGAGAAGTTCCTTGAAGTCAATCCTCTCAAACCCTGGCAATGCTTTATCAACTAAATTGATGCAATATTCTAAATTCTTTGCTGTCATTTCAGCAATCTTTACAGCATCTTCACTAGGAATCATTTTCTGTGCTCATCCATAAGAAGCAACTGCTCAAATGTTAAAGTTTTACCATGAAATTGCAGCAATTTAGTCAACACCTCAGGCTCCACTTCTAACTCTAGTTTTTTTCCATTTCCATGACACCTTTAGTGACTTCCTCCACGAAGCTTTGGACCCCTCATCCATGAGGGGAGTCATCCATGAGGACTGAAATCAATCTGAAGTCCCTGTTAATGTTGATATTTGGACCTCTTCCTGTGAATCACAAATGTTTTTTAATGGCACCTAGAATGGTGAATCGTTTCCAGAATGTTTTCAATTGATTTTACCCAAATATATTAGAGGAATCACTGTCTAAGGTAGCTATAGCCTTAAACATGCATTATTTAACATAATCTGAAAGTCAAAATGACTCCTTGATCCATGGGCTATAGAATAGATGTTGTGTTTCCAAGCATGAAAACATTCCTCTCGTCCATCTCCATTGGAGCTCCTGGGGACCAGGTCCATTGTCAATGAGCAGCAACATTTTGAAAGGAATCTTTTTCCTGGGCAGTAGGTCTCAGCAGTGGCCTTAAAATATTCAGTAATCCACGTTGTAAACAGATGTGTTGTCATGAAGACTTGTTACATTAACAGAGTTCAGGCAGAGTAGAGTTGGCATAGTTCTCAAGGGCCCCAGAATTTTCAGAATCGGTGAGTGAACACTGGCTTCAACTTAAAATACCAGCTGCATTAGCTCCTGACAAGAGAGTCAGCCTATTCTTTGAAGCTTTGAAGCTAGGCAGTGTCTTCTCTTCTCCCGCTATGAAAGTTTTAGATGGTGTCACCTTCCAATATCAGACTGTTTCATCTAAATGGAAAATCTGTTGTTTGCGGTCACCACCTCCATTTATGATCTTAGCTAGATCTCCTGGGTGACTTGCTGTTTCACCTTACACTTCTGTGTTATGGAGATGGCTTCCTTCCTTCAGCCTTAGGAACTGACCTCTGCTACCTTCAGACTTTTCTTTTGCAACTTCCTCAGCTCTCTTAGACTTCATAGAATTAAAAAGAGTTTGCTCTGGATTAGGCTTAAGGGAATGTTGTAGCTGATTTGATCTTCTAACCAGACCACTAAACCTTTCTCCATATTGGCAATAAGGTAATTTGCTTTCTTATCCTTTGTGTGTCCATTAGGGTTACATTTTAATTTCCTTTAAGACTTTTTCTTTACATTCAAAACTTGGCTAACTGTTTGGCACAAGAGGTCTGCCTAGCTCTTGGCCAGTCTTGGCTTACAACATGTCTTCCTCACTAAGCTGAATCATTTCTAGCTTTTGATTTAAAGTGACAGACATGCGACTCTTGCTCTCAACTAAACACTTGTAGGGTGATTAATTGTCCTAATACAATATTGTTGTATCCCAAGGACAGGGAGTGAGACAGGAAATAGTCAGTGGAGCAGTGCACAACAGGCATGATGTTTATCATTTAAATTCACCATCTTACATGGGTACAGATTGTTATGCCCTAAAACAATTACCATAGTAACAACAAGAATCACTGATCACGGATCGCCATAACCAATAATAAAAATGTTGGAAATATGAGAATTACCAATATGCAACAAAGATGCAAAGTGAGACGATGCTATTGGAAAACCGGTGCTGACAGACTTGCTAAATGCGGGGTTGTGAAGGTTTCTTCAACATGTAAAAAACACACTATTTTAAAAGATAATAAAACAGGCTTTGTCTGTATTATAGGATAAATTCAGCTTTATCTCTAGAAAAAGGAGTTTTAGTGTGAGGCAGAGATTCTGAAATACACCAAGCATGATATTTTAATACAGATTCTCTTGTCCAAGGTTACATGTGCTGCAGATCGGGACAGGCTGCCCCCAAATGTGCCAAAGTGGCATATTGATTATTTTGAATCAAGATTAAAGGAGAGCCAGCTGGAACAAAAAGAACACTCTGGCCCTCCTTTGTCCCCATGAGAGCAGGAAACAAAGCTCCCATGGGAAGGGGCCCTACCTTTGGCTGTGGATGGAGGGCATCCTTATTGACAGGGAGAGGGGACTCAAGGTCCCGAAAGCTGTCTGAACAAACGGTGTTACCTCTTCATTTATCTGCTACCCCAAGGAAGACCTCTTAGTTTCGTCAAATATTCACAACTACTTGATTCTTCATCGAAAAAGGTACATTAACAACCTGATGCATTCACTTCTTAGCTCCCTTACCTATAGGGCCTCCACATTTATACAAATTAAATTCGTTTTTCTCCCTTTAATCCATCTATGTCAATCTGATTATTAGATTAGCCAAAAGACCTCAGAAGGGTATAGGAACACCCCTCCCTCAAAACGTAACCTAAGCCTCACAGTGGAACTGCTGTATCTACTAACACTTTACAATTTCAGTTCCTTTATTGTCAAAACCTAGAAAATAACCTTGACAAACAAAATGTAACAGTCATGATTTTTATCATACAGGTGCATAGTATACATTTTTAAGTTTAATAATTTTTAATTTAAAGAACCGCAGATTTTTTCAACAAAAAGTTTTATTACACTATTATTTTAAAGGGAAAGATTATGCACAACTTTTCCCCTGAAAATCTTTTAAGCTGCAACTTCCCCAAGTGTAGCTAAATCAGTATTGTAATGTTATTTATTCTAATTCATAAAACTTAAAAGATGGGCCAACATATTGATTATTTTGACATCAGTGATGTAAAATAATTTATGCTTCTAGAAACATACAATTAAGGAGCTAAAAATAAATAACCTTTAATAAAGCACTTATTTTAAAGAAAGCCTAGAGTTTCAGAAAATATAGACTATTAGAGAGAATGTAATTCATCCAGCATTGGAAAATACGACCATGTGTAGTCAGAGTGTCCATGAGAAACCTAGAGAAGCTATTTATGTTGGGAACCATGGATTATAAACCAGTGCGTTATGAATGAATTATTGTTCCTTAATCAGATTTCATCAAGTTGATCTCTCCATCAGTGGCTGATTTATGTATTTATGACTCACAGTACTGCATATTTGCATCATGAATAAACTATAACTTTTTTCTATAGACAACTTTCTATTGATATACCTCTTTTGGAGATTGTTCAAGTAGGATCAGTGGTTGTAGCTAGTAGTGAAATATCTAAAGAGAAGTTGGACAAGAAATAATAAAAATATTTTTTAAATGACTACTGATTGGGATCCTTTCATGGACTTGTTAACAGTAGTCTTTAAGGGAAATGGTTCGTTAAAACAATCAAGAAAACATAAATCAAGTAAGTATACAATTATGTTCAAAATAGCTTTTTCTAAGGCTTAGAAATTGCATCAAAGGAAAATAATGTTATTTTTGTTCATTAGGTGGCAAATTGTCTATCCAATCCATAATTCCAGGTCTAGAAGTAATGCAGTACCAAAAATCCATGCATTTCTATACGTAGAACTATTGTGTATGAACTGGTGCAGACTCTGTAAAACAGTGCTCAATATGTGTATACTCCTGTGAAAAGTTCATACTACATAGGAAGCAGCTAGTACAGTAACCCCAGGAAAAGGTTTAGCCAAAAACTCATTTAATAGAAAACATAAAAAACTGAAAATAAATAATCTGAGCATTCAATAGAATAAGATATAAAAGAATACAAGACATGTAAGGAAGAGAAACGACTGAGGGAAAAAGTAATTAAATGAAATAGAACCTGAAAACAAAACAAAAACATACACAATTGATATGGTCAATAAAAATAATTTCCTGTATTTTGAAGTAGAACCCAAAATATATCTAACAAAATTGAACAAAAATAACATAATAGCTCATATAATATAAAAGTGTAAAATAGATATGTCTCTATATAAACTTTTTATTTTAAAATATGTAAGTTATCATTAAAATATTCACTATGTTTGAAAACATGAGTGAAACAATGTTTCTAGAAATTTCTTAATATTTAGAAATACACGAATTACCAAAATTGACCAAAGAATAAAAATAGGTGTCTCATCCAGAATCATTTTGCAAAAATTATTTTTCTGTAATTTCAACAGATAATCCTTATACACATTGTTCCATAATATAGAAAAAATCCAATATTATCAAAATGTATGAAACTACTATAACTTGATCTTAGGATGATATAAGGCATCTCATGTAAAGAAAATTATAAGCTTGTCAAACTTATAAATAAAGATGAATTAAAAAGGTCAAGAACCTTGCAGGGGTTGATACTGATAACACACTGTGAACTGTGCAGCATGATTGACCTAACCTTCGACTGCAGTCATATATTTAAAATATTTATATATCATAGACAAGAAAGTTTTTTTCAATAATGCTCCAAATTTAGAAAATCTACCAATGTTATTTCATCACATAAATGATATGATCAAAGTAAACAGATGAAGAAAATATAATTGATAAACCTTAATGCCTATTCATTGGAGAAGGCAATGGCACCCCACTCCAGTACTCTTGCCTGGAAAATCCCATGGACGGAGAAGCCTGGTAGGCTGCAGGCCATGGGGTCTCGAACAGTTGGACACGACTGAGTGACTTCACTTTCACTTTTCACTTTAATGCACTGGAGAAGGAAATGGTAACCCACACCAGTGTTCTTGCCTGGAGAATCTCAGGGACAGCAGAGCCTGATGGGCTGCCGTCTATGGGGTCTCACAGAGTCAGACACAACTGAAGAGACTTAGCAGTAGCAGCAGCAGCAGCAGCAGCAGCAGCAGCAGCAATGCCTATTCATGACTAAAAGCACCATAAAAAAAACTAGGAGTAGAAAGTTACTTCCTTAGTCTATGAAAGATAGTTCTCCCTCTTCCTCAAGAAGACAAATCTAAAGTAAAGATCATCTCTGACTGGTATAACTTTACTAGTATTCAGTAAGAATAAATGCATGAGTGCCTGGTATCACTTCTGCTGTTCAACACTGTCCTAGAGCTCCTTCTCAGAAAGACAAAACTATGGCGAAAGTAAAGAAAAGGTATGAGAATCACAGAGCAGAGTCAAAACTGACATGTTCTACAGAAAACATATATTAAGCCTTTGACTGTGTGGATCACAATAAACTGTAGAAAATTCTGAAAGAGATGGGAATACCAGATCACCTGACCTGCCTCTTGAGAAACCTGTATGCAGGTCAGGAAGCAACAGTTAGAACTGGACATGGAACAACAGACGGGTTCCAAATAGGAAAAGCAGTATGTCAAGGCTGTATATTGTCACCCTGCTTATTTAACTTATACGCAGAGTACATCATGAGAAACGCTGGGCTGAAAGAAGCACTAGCTGGAATCAAGATTGCCGGGAAAAATATCAATAACCTCAGATATGCAGATGATACCACCCTTATGGCAGAAAGTGAAGAGGAACTCAAAAGCCTCTTGATGAAAGTGAAAGAGGAGAGTGAAAAAGTTGGCTTAAAGCTCAACATTCAGAAAATGAAGATCATGGCATCTGGTCCCATCACTTCATGGCAAATAGATGGGAAACAGTGGAAATAGTGTCAGACTTTATTTTTTGGGCTCCAAAATCACTGCAGATGGTGATTACAACCATGAAATTTAAAAGACGCTTACTCCTTGGAAGAAAATTTATGACCAACCTAGATAGCATATTCAAAAGCAGAGACATTACTTTGCCTACAAAGGTCCGTCTAGTCAAGGCTATGGTTTTTCCAGTGGTCATGTAAGGATGTGAGAGTTGGACTGTGAAGAAAGCTGAGCGCCTAAGAATTGATGCTTTTGAACTGTAGTGTTGGAGAAGACTCTTGAGAGTCCCTTGGACTCCAAGGAGATCCAACCAGTCCATCCTAAAGGAGATCAGCCCTGGGTGTTCTTTGGAAGGAATGATGCTAAAGCTGAAACTCCAATACTTTGGCCACCTCATGGGAAGAGTTGACTCATTGGAAAAGATTCTGATGCTGGGAGGGATTGGGGGCAGGAAGACAAGGGGACGACAGAGGATGAGATAGCTGGATGGCATTACTGACTCGATGGATGTGAGTTTGAGTGAACTCCGGGAGTCGGTGATGGACAGGGAGGCCTGGCGTGCTGCGATTCATGGGGTCACAAAGAGTCAGACACGGCTGAGCAACTGAACTGAACTAAACTGATGATCATTATATGAGCCCAGAGAATCTAAAAACTCTTAGAATGAATAAGAAAGTTCAAAAGTTGCTGGATATCAGGTCAGCATGTGAAATTTAGTAGTGTTCCATTAAACCAGCATTCATCAAACAGAAATTTTAGTAGAGAAATGTTGAGGAGTAAAATTTTGTAAAATAAAATGGGATAAAGTTTACCAAACTGTGATACATTTTGGAAAGGAAAATTTAAGAAAATAAAGGGAGACATGATTAAATTAGGCATTGCAATATGTTGACATATTTAAAAATGAATTAATCAATGAACTCTATTCTAATCAAAATCCCATCAGGATTTATTTAGAGAACTTTTTTTTTTTTCTGATACAGGAAAACATTATTAAAGCAAAGAATGGAATAGAATTTTATTTATTGTTTTGGCCATGCTGTGCAGCATATGGCATCTTACTTCCGCAACCAGGGATATAACCCATGCTTTCTGAATTGAAAGCACAGAGTCTTAACCACTGGACAACCAGGGAAGTTTCGGAACATAATTTTAAAGGAAGTTTTTAAGCATCTTAATCCATCTCTAGCACCTTGCTTCTTACATCTTCCTTGAGGAAGCATGCAAGATTACTTCGACCTTTTCCAGTGCTGCTGCTTTGCCTGCTCTTAGTAAAATCATCTTCCTTTCTGATTCTGGTTCTTCAGGAGTCATATATATTTCTTTACTCTTTTTTCATTTTGAATAATGGTCTTAATCTGTTTGGCATCCTACAATGTTACAGCTCAGTTATCATATTTTGTATTTCTTTTTTTCTAACTGAATCTTGATTTTCTCTAAAACACTGACGTGTTTTAACTTTTACTTGCTCTAGAACTTTATTCAATAAAACTGAAAGATATTTTGCAGGCAAGCCTTTGCAAGAACATTAAATATTGATTATAAGAATTGTATGGGAGAACAATTGTACACATAAATTTTATAAAGCCCAATTTCTGCTCATATCTAAAAATATTATTTTAAAAAAGGAAGAGAGACAACTAAGGAAAAATAACTTTTTTTTTCCAAAACAAGTAAATAACATGAAATGATCCTTAGTAATCAATCCTCAGGTGCACTTCTATTAAAACCAAAAATATGACATAAATACTTGCTATCACTGCTAATAAAATCTCATTAACATTTAAAATGTGCATCCCCAACATCCAGTAATTCTTGCAGCAGGAAGAAATCCTTAACAGGTGGGTACATGAAAATGTTTCTTTGTAATAAGGAACATAAAAAAGCAATATAAAAGTCTACCAATATGACACAAAAGAATAAAATAAGTAGTTCATTTCTATGAATCATTAAAATACAACAGTTAAATGCAGATTTCTCTCTTAAACATGTGTTTGTGTGTGTGTATCAAAAAGTTCATCTGAGTGTCATAATATTAATAAAGTAAAACAACCTAAATAGCTACATACAGGAGTGTTTTATAGAAACATAAAAAGTTAGGCTAAAGTTTAAATTATGACAGAATTTAGTGAGTTACCTGAAATCTAAGATCTGTGTCCCTCTCCTGGAAAACACAGAGACTGTAATGTGAGAGTCACAGAGGATTAAATGTGATATTACAAGTAAACCACTTATTACAGTTTCTGACACTCTGATAAGGTTTCAGAAAAGGACAGGTGCTATCATTATTGTTAATATAATTCTTATTTTATTATTTATATCTGTAAGTCAAATTATTTGATCATTTTATTTGGATTCCAAGTGTCAGTGATCATATGATAATATCATTTAACTTCATTTATAATATTGCATTTTAAATATATGCAAATATGTTTATAATTTATTTAATTGCTTTCTTGTTTAGGTGAAAGGTTAAAATACATTCTTACCTTTTTTTTTACTTCTGTTTACTTTTCAAATAGTTATTTACCAGTCCTACTTATTAAACAATTCATTGATTCATCAATTTTGGGGCCACGTCTATTGTTATATGTGTACTCATACTTGGGCTTATGATGTGGTGGATTTATTTTGACGGAAGCTTAGGCTTCATCTGTATGATACCAATTTAATTATTGTGCCATAGTAGGTTTTAGCGCTGAGATCAAGTTGCTTATTATTACTTTTTTTTTAAAACAAAACATAGATGTATTTCTCACTTGTTTGTTCTTCCATATAAACTTCAAGGTTACTTTTACAAGTTCTTAAAAAATAAATCTAAAAAAAAAACAGAGGAAAGGAAGAATGGCAAAAAAGTAGAGAGAAGGTTATTAGAAAGAAAAAGGAGAGGAGAATGGAAAAGAGGGCAAAGATAAAAATGCTGCAATAATATGTAGGGTTCGGCTTCCCAGGAGGCGCAGTGGTAAAAATACAACCATCAGTGCAGGAGACTCGGGACACACAGATTTCCTGGGTCAGGAAGATCCCCTGGAGAAGGAAATGGCAACCCCCTCCAGAATCCTTGCCTGGAAAAGTCCGTAGATAGAGAATCCTGGTGGGATGCAGCCTATGGAGTCACAAAGAGTCAGACACAACAGAGCGACTAAGCACACACACAAAAACAGGGGGTAGTTTGGAGAGCAGTGATAGTCGTACAACACTCAGTTTAACCAGCAAGGGACGTGGTAAATCTCTCTATGATATTTAAATAGATTTGCATAGTTTAGCTTAAAGTGGATTTTAAATGTGGTGCTATGGCTTAAATCACTGGATGAATGATGAGAATAAAAATCTGTCCTTTAAATACCACTTGATATATTGCACATCACTCACATGTGGAATCTAAAATATGACACAAATGAACTCATCTTTGAAATGGAAACAGGCTCACAGGCACAGAAAACAGACGTGTGGTTGCCACGGGGAGAGGAGTGGGTGAGCTGGATTGGGAGTCTGTGATTAGTGGATGCACACTAGTATATACAGAATGGATAAACAACAAGGCCTTACTCTATAGTACAGGGAACTATCTGCAACATCCCGTGAAAAACCAAAATGAAAAAGAATGTGAAAAGGAGTGTATATGTACGTATACCTGAATCAAATACTCTGCTGCATAGTAGAAATTATACAAAACTGCAAATCACCTCTACTTCAGAAAAACAAAGAAATAAATAGGTCATTTTTATACAAAAGTATTAGGCAATAAAATGTTCATATACAGTACTTCTCAGGTAACCACAAACTTGACTTACATATTATCTGCTGCTGCTGCTGCTAAGTCGCTTCAGTCGTGTCCGACTCTGTGCGACCCCATAGATGGCAGCCCACCAGGCTTCCTCATCCCTGGGATTCTCCAGGCAAGAACACTGGAGTGGGTTGCCATTTCCTTCTCCAATGCAGGAAAGTGAAAAGTGAAAGTGAAGTCGCTCAGTCGTGTCTGACTCTAGCGACCCCATGGACTGCAGCCCACCAGGCTCCTCCATCCATGGGATTTTCTAGGCAAAAGTACTGGAGTGGGGTGCCATTGCCTTCTCCATACATATTATCTAGTTGGTCTCATAAAAACATTTCCCATCTTTCCATTACTATTTTGGAAGACAGGCAAGTATGATGATAAGGAGAAAAATCTGACAGTAAAATAGATTAGCAGTTTCATATTTAAAAAACTTAAGACTTAATCTGAGGAAAGACAAGTTGGATCACCCACCAGAAAACAGAACCTAAAAGAAGATTAAGGAGAAAATAAACAGGCTACTTAACACCAGCTGCAGTCTATACAATAAAACAGACCATACATTGACATGAATCAGCCATGGGTGTACATGTGTCCCCCATCCTGAACTCTCCCACCTCCCGCCCCATCCCATCCCTCAGGGTTGTCCCAGTGCACCAGCTTTGAGTGCCCTGTATGGTAAAAACCAGTATAATAGTGTAATTAGCCTCCAATTAAAATTAATTAATATAAAAAATAAAACAGAAAATGTATGGCTGAACCATACACAATGTGATCACAGAAGCATAGTAACGCTGTGGACGCCTTGAAAAAAACCTACTCAATATTCTCTAATAATCTATATGGGAAAAGAATCTGGAAAAGAATGGATATATCTATATGCATAACTGAATCCCTTTGCTGTACCCTGAAGCTAATGGCAACATTGTAAACCCATTATGCTATTGTTGTTGTTGTGCTTCTCTGGTAGTTCAGTTGGTAAAGAAGCCGCCTGCAATGCAGGAGACCCGGGTTCGATTCCTGGGTCGGGAAGATCTGCTGGAGAAGGGATAGGCTGTCCACTCCAGTATTCTTGGGCTTCCCTGGTGGCTCAGCTGGTAAGGAAACCACTGATAGTGTGGGAGACCTGGGGTCAATCCTAGGTTGGGAAGATCCCCTGGAGAAGGGAACTTGCTACCCACTCCAGTATTCTGGCCTGGAGAATCCCATGGACAGAGGAGCCTGGCGGGCTACAGTCCATGGGGGTCACTAAGAGTCAGACACAACTAAGTGACTTTCACTTTCTCAGTTGTTACTTAGTCGCTAAGTTGTGTCCAACTCTTTGACGACCCCCTGGACTCTAGCCTGCCAGGTACTCTTCTGTCCATACTTCAATATAAAATAAAAACTAAAATTAAAAAAAAGAAAAGAAAACCAAGCAACGCCCCTGCAGGTACTCAGAGGGGCTGCCAGGGATACTGAAGGACTGCCCAGACCACAGGAGATGTGGAGAAGATACATCAGTGGATGCAGAGTCCAATTCAGGCCCAAGGGAGCCAGCACCAGAGACTGTGGGCAGACAGAGCCTGCCCCCAGGAGGTGCCAACTAAGTCCTGGTTGAGTCAAAAGATGGAACTGAATAGGGAAGTTTACGGTGTCTGTGTAAAATCACAAATCCAACTGGGAGGAGGGGAGCCCTGCCCTGAAGGGCATGGAGCTGAGCTGGCTGCAGGAACCTCCCCAGAACTTGCTGCCCTGAGCAGTAACCTCAGGACCACCGGGCAGGAGCCAGAACGCTGGGGGAGGTTGCTGGAAAGGAAACCTGGTGAACTGACTTCTTTTTTCCCAACATGGAAATAGCCCAAGCTATTTAGCTAGAAGTCAAGATGAAAAAAAAAAAGCTGATATACTTTAAAAATTATGTTTGGCAAAAAGAAAAATGAGAGCATTTGAATAGTTTCCCTTGCTTCCCCTCTATATTATACATCTAACTGCAACTGGCAAATGTATTCAGGGAACTGAATATGCTGCTCTTACAGCATCAGCGCACGGGCTCCAATCGGACACCAAATCCTGTTAGATTTCATACCCAGTTAGGTCTTACGAGGGGAATATCACGGCAAATGGCACAGTCTTCTCTCGCTGGAATGCAATCAATAAAAAAGTCAAGCCCACCTGCACTGCAGCTGCTACTTCACAGACTCTTTGCCAGAAGCCACTATTTAATAGAGCTGTGGGTATGTTATGTTTGTGGTTTTCCTTCTGACAAAAAGTAAGATGAGTTGGACTGAAGGTTTGCCTTGACTTGCTTTTATAGTTTCTATTATTTTTTTTTTTTTTAGGCAACAATACTTGGTAGTGTCATTTTATTTAGTTCTCTTGAAAGCAATCCTTTGATATTTTATGAATTACTTATCTCATTCTAATAAGGCTGAACATGTAAAATTAACCTCCTATACATTCCTAATTAGTTTTTAATGAATTTTAGTTTCTCTGTTAGGAAAAGATTTATCCAACTAACTACTAGGAATTTAATCTCCATTACTGAAGCATATGACAACCATCCCAAGGGGAAAAATGTCCTTGAGGTGTGTGTGTGTGTGTGTGAGAGAGTGAGAGAGAGAGTCAGAAAGAGAGTCATTCTCAGAAATAACTAAAATACCTAATTTTTTCCCTTCAACTTTGATGGCATATGGAGCCAGGATCATTTACAACTAATGAATGACTTCATTATGAAACACTGAGAAAAACAAAAATTATGATATTCAGGTATACTGAATTGCTTGCTTCTGCTTACGCCCTATGCTTTTAATCAAGATTTAATTAAAAAAAAAATGGAACTAACTAGCTAATTACATAATTAAATTGAATTTTCCAACTTAAAAAGACATTGACTAGAAGGAAATCAATGGTACACATAGTGTAGTAAAGGAATAATTTTTTTAAAAATTAAGACATTACTTTAGTTAATGAACAAGCATTCATGGGATTTTCTTGGGCTAAATTTTATAATGTATGGTAATATAATGAAATAATTTGTGCTATTAACATTCATTTTCTTCAACTATAACCCTTGTCTTTTACCTCTCAATTGACCTCGTTTCTTTGACTTTTCTGGAAAGAAAAGTTTTTACATATGGAGAAAATTTTTGTTAATACAATAATCTATGTTTGAACTGTATTTGAGTTTAAGAAATACTGGATATGCATTTTGGAAATATCTTGTACACAAAAGAATCAATTTGATTTAAAGACTTTATAAGGACCATTTACATAACATTAGGCCACATCAAAAGTGAAATGTAAAAGTAATCTGGAATAAGGAAAGCAGTGGCCAAATGTTTCACACACTACACTAAAAATAAAAAGAGGCCAGACTGCAACTAATACAGACAATGGAGAAAAAGGATTTGCCAAGAACGCTAGTTAATGAGGAGCACATGTTTTTTTAGGCAAAGATAGGTGAATTATCTTTTAAGAACTGAATAGAATATCTTAAAAAAGTTCAGAGTAATAATATAAATCTTTTCTACTCATAAATAAATAGAAAATTAAATATTTTGGAATATATTGATTACATTTTCATTTTGTCTCAGATATATGGAAAATAAATGCTTTTATTGAATAGATATATACTCTATATAATTATAAATAATAATAGGGCACAAGCCATCAAAAAAACACATATTTAAATTACCCAGATTGTGTGTAATTTAGTTATTTTCTCAGCTGGTAAGGAAAACGTCAAGGTAGGCTGACACTTTATCATGGGAAGCCTCTCTCAACTGAATAATCTTTCTGGCTTTGTAAGCCATAACAGCTCACAGCATAGGATTTCATATTCTGGGTACCTAGTATATTTAAATAACTTTGAAATTATGCATGTTTGCAGGTATGTATATATAAAACTGTCAGTCTCAGAAATCACTCATTTGAGATAAAAAAACTGGTTGAAACTCAAAATGAATGAATCAATGTAGTTACCCTAAGCAGCTTTTAGGATTAGTAGAGGGGTGTTCCGGAGAAGGCAATGGCAACCCACTCCAGTACTCTTGCCTGGAAAATCCCATGGGCGGAGGAGCCTGGTAGGCTGCAGTCCATGGACTCACGAAGAGTCGGACACGACTGAACGACTTCACTTTCACTTTTCACTTTGATGCATTGGAGAAGGGGATGGCAACCCACTCCAGTGTTCTTGCCTGGAGAATCCCCGGGACAGGGGAGTCTGGTGGGCTGCCGTCTATGGGGTTGCACAGAGTTGGCCACAACTGGAGCGACACAGCAGCAGCAGCAGAGGGGTGTTCAAAAAGACAAATAAGTGACTCATAATCCCACAAGCAAACTAACATGTATGTCATAAAGCTCAAAACAGTTCTGAATACACACAATGGAAGGAACACTTAATCATTCATTCAGTATGAGGAAATAAGTTACAACTGAAAGTTTTTTAACAATAAAAGTGATACAATGAAATTAGTTCTCAGTACTGATTTTGTTACAGTTGTGTTCCTGTAAGTGGACACCTGTCAGCAAACAAGGGATAACGAGTGAAAGAGAGAAAACTGGTGCTCCAATAACTAAGGTGCTGAAAATGCCAGTGGTGATGATAGTGGTTTGACAGGGATGCTGGGATGCTGCTGCTGCTGGCGATGCCTGGACTGACTAGTTACTGAGTGCTTCATGTGTATCAAGAACTTGCTAAGAGTTAATATCCATTACCTCTAATCTTGATAGCAATTTTGCAAGGACAATTTTTCTCTGCTACGTGAACGAATGAGCCTTAGAATAATTAAATAGCTCTCCTTGGGTCACATTCATGTATAATCAGAGGCCAGAATGGAAAGGTGAGTCTGCAAAGTTCCACAGCCCACATATGTAATCTTTCACCAGGATATTTTCTGTTAGTGCTAGGAGAGGGACACATTACCAGGAACACATAATAAGGAGTTTCTCATCAAAGCTGCAAGTGAAATCAAGCAGCCAGTAGCATAAATATTGTAAACAAATAACAAAATCAGTAACTTTAGAGGTCAGTGGTAATACCAGAGAGCATAGCCATGAGTGGTAACCATGGCAACCAGACTGTACGTGACTAAAATGGTGATAAGATTCCAAGTAGTTCCAAGAGATAAGGAGACGTGGTATTATTTTGAGGGACTTGAAAGCAAGACTAAAAGAAAGTTCTTTCTTTTTTTTTTTTTTGGTTTTGCTTATTATAATAGGAAATTCTCAAGCATCTTTAGAGTTCGCAGAAAAAGAGCTGTAAAAAGCGAGGCTGAAACTTGAGGAGCATATAGGGAAATGAAGGGGCACAGAATTAGAGAAATGAAACTGCATGTGAATAAAAGCACTGGTAGATAAGCTGGTGAAACCCAAGGATTTAGAAACTCTAGGTATTTTATTTTCAAATCAGTGGTCAGGTAGATAAAGAATCTTAGATTAAGAATCAGTCAGATCAATAGATGGAGATCAGGAAATATCAAGATTCAGACACTAACTTCAGAGGTTCCACTTAGCAAATAGAGAATGCCCAAGAATGATTTTTTTTTTTTAAAGTACAGACAAACAGAGAGTCCATACAAAGATGAAGAGGGTGAACAAAACACAATGATGGGGGAATCGGGTGATGCACACACATCTGGGCAGGTCAGGGTCCTGGTTGAGATTCTGCTCTGGAAGAGGTTGTGCTCCTTCTGATACAGAACAGAAAGGCAGGGAAGGATGACTACACACAGATCTATGACCAAATTGGAGGGGCGCTGACGGCATTCTCAACACTTTGTTGTTTCTAAAAGCACAGGGTAGCAGGGATCCGGGAGTGTGCAGAAGGCGTGAAGACGGGAGAAGAGCCAGGAGGTGTGTCCCAGCCATCCTGGGGACAGAATGACAGCCCCAGGCGTGAGAAATGGAGCTCAAAACGGAAAGCACATGTTCTGTGATTAAATGTCCATTATCACACTGCAAGGAACACTGTACCCAAACAATCATAATCACTCCTGAAAGTAAAAGTGTCCTCCGCGCAGAAGCAGTGTGTGTGCAACTATTAGAAGACTGGGGTTTGGGAATAAACAGTCAGTGTTCCTTGCAGCAACTTCTTCCAGCATTAGATACAAACGTGTGAGAAACAAGACTGTCCTGAGCTCCCATCTGGTTTCTGGGCAGCGTGGGTAGCCCGTGCAGACCTGGAGAGGTTTGTCTGGTACTGAATATGGCCTGCCGGAAAGCAAGCACCTTCACGACATCCTAACGAACAGATTTCCTTTTTTTTAAAGACTTTAAATTATTTTTATTGAAATATAGTTGATTCACAATGTTGTGTTAGTTTCAGGTGTATAGCAAAATAAATTTCAGTTTGTGTGTTTCATAAATATATATATATATATATATAGGCTTCTCTTGTGGCTCAGCTAGTAATGAATCTGCCTGCAATGCAGGAGACCTGGGTTTGATCCCTGGGTTGGGAAGATCCCCTGGAGAAAGGAAAGGCTACCCACTCCAGTATTCTGGCCTGGAGAATTACACGGACTGTACAGTCCATGGGGTCACAACGAGTCGGACACGACTGAGCAACTTTCACTTCACTTTATATATGTGTGTGTGTATGTGTGTTTTAGTCTCTCAGTTGTGTCCAACTCTTTGCAACCTCAAAGACTATAGCCCACAAGGTTCCTCTGTCTATAGGGTTCTCCAGGCAAGAATACTGGAGTGGGTTGCCACTTCTTTCTCCAAGGGATCTTTTCAACCCAAGTATTGAATCTGGGTCTTCTGCACTGCAGGCATATTTTTTACCATCTGAGCCAGATTTTATACATATATATATATATATATGTATAAAATAATGAATCCATAGACTGAACAATATATATATATATATACACACACATATTATTTTGTAGATTATTTTCTGTGATAGGTTATTACAAGATATTGAGTGGCATTCCCATGCTATATAGCAGATCCTTGTTGATTATCTATTTTATATATAGCAGTGTGTATACATTAATCCCAAACCCCTAATTTATCCCTCCCACCTTTTCCTTTTAGGAACCATAAGTTTGCTTTCCATGTCTCTGAGTCCATTTCTGTTTTGTAAATATGCAACCCACCATCACTCCAGCAAACAGATTTCCTAAACAATGAGCCTGAGCACTGAGTTCCCATTTTGTGTCCATACCTGAGCATTCGCCTGCTTCCACAAGCCCAGCTTTTGGTGCTGCCTCTGTGGCCACTGTTCCCCCTGGACTGCAAGTGCTCTGTATGCACTTGAAATATTATCCTATTAAATTGTTTTAGTTCTTAACTCTCATACCCATGGGGTAGATAGGAAGGAAGCAGCGTTATTTAATTATAAAGTAACTCTCCCCTTAACCAAATGCTTTAAATTATACCAGGGCAATTTTTTCATTGGTGGCATTTAAATGAAAGTTATATACAGCTGTCTCCTCAGCAGGAATACTCTGTCCCCTACCCTTAATTTGACCTGAAGAGATTTTCCAGAGCTGAGTTAGCCAGCATGCCCATCAACCAGAACTCTAGACTTGGAATACCCATCTATCAGTGTTTTCTAAAATCTCTTTCTAACAGGGCCTGGGAAAAGGTAGAGGGGTTTTTACCCTACCTGAGAATTACCTTCCTTGAATGTGCTCACATACGAAAAGCATTTATTTTAGTGGAAATTTAAATAAAGGGACCATGTCTACAGCAGAAGGTTGACACAAACAACAAAACACCATTTATCAGAAAACAGGACGTCTTAAGAGGCAATGTTCCAAAGCAAATGCCCTCAGTTAATTCTTCAGAAAAAACACTTCCCCTGTGGCTGCAACCTTCCCACTTCCAGACAAGCAAAGCGCTCAGCCCCTGCTCTCCTCTCTTCTATCATAAAGATTTTGAATCTCCTCTTACTCTTGGGGTTTCTGCCTCCTTCCTTCAATTCCCGCGTGCTCAGCTTTATCTGGGCTGCTCTGTGTTCCCTTCAGACTCCAGCCATCTTTTTTCATCTTCAAATGGCCACCTCCCACGGGGCTGCCTGCTGACGTTTCCTTCTCCTTTCAGGTCTGTGCATCCTGGGCAGGTGAGGGCAGGGGACCCCGGCATTTAATTCTCCAAGAGAGACCGAGATGGACCATCACATCTATCGTGAGCTCATTCCTAGAATCCCCCCATTTGAGTCAGTGACCCTACGGTTTCTCACCCTTCTCTCCAAGATCAAAAATTACAGACATCCTTCCTGTTTGCTGAGGCCCAAGTTGCCACACACTGGCCAAACCCCCTCCCCAGGGCGCATTTCAGGGAAACTCAGCAAAGGCAGGACATTCGCTGTCTTATTTGTCTTGCTCCTTCCTTCACAGTTTGTTTTTTTTTTTTTTTCCATAATGTGCATCTATTTATTATTTTTAAATTCATTTTATTTTATTGAAGTACAGTTGATTTACAGTGTCCTGCTAGTTTCAGTGCACAGCAACATGATTCAGTTATGCACAGGCGTGCTCAGTCTCTCAGTCTCTCTTTGCGACCCCATGGACTGTAGCCTGGCCGGCTCCTCTGCACACGGGATTTTCCAGGCAAGAATACTGGACTGGGTTGCCATTTCCTCCTCCAGGGGATCTTCCAGACCCGGGATATTCAGTTATATATATCTATGTATCTATTCTTTTTCAGATTCTTTTCCATTATAGGTTATTACAAGATATTGAATATGGTTCCCCGTTCTAATCAGTAGGACCTCATTATTTATCTATTTTATATATAACAGTGTGTATATGTTAATCCCAAACTCCTAATTTACCCCTCACTTCCCCTTTGTAACCGTTAGTGTGTTTGTACATAGTTCAGTTCAGTCGCTCAGTCGTGTCCGACTCTTTGCGACCCCGTGAATTGCAGCATGCCAGGCCTCCCTGTCCATCACCAACTCCCAGAGTTCACTCAGACTCATGTCCATCGAGTCGGTGATGCCATCCAGCCATCTCATCCTGTCGTCCCCTTCTCCTCCTGCCCCCAATCTCTCCCAGCATCAGAGTCTTCTCCAATGAGTCAACTCTTCGCATGAGGTGGCCAAAGTAGTGGAGTTTCAGCATCAGTCCTTTCAATGAACACCCAGGACTGATCTCCTTCAGAATGGACTGGTTGGATCTCCTTGCAGTCCAAGGGATTCTCAAGAGTCTTCTCCAACACCACAGTTCAAAAGCATCAATTCTTCAGCACTCAGCTTTCTTCACAGTCCAGCTCTCACATCCATACATGACCACTGGAAAAACCACAGCCATGACTAGACAGACCTTTGTTGGCAACGTAGTATCTCTGCTTTTGAATATGCTATCTAGGTTCGTCATAACTTTCCTTCCAAGGAGTAAGCGTCTTTTAATTTCATGGCTGCAGTCACCACCTGCAGTGATTTTGTACATCTTTACACATAATCATATCAGCGAACAACTCGAGGAAATCTCCCCCTCTATCCTCACAATGTGCTTGAACTTGCTGTCCACTCACTTGTCCACTTAAGGACCCTCCGCCCTCAGATCCACTCTCATTAGTGCCCACAAGCCAGCTCTGCACCTTGTATCAGATGCAAAGGAACGTGTAGGTCTGTTCCACAAGCATGTGCAGTCACACGGCACACATGAACTCCTGAATGCATGCACATCCTGTCTTCTGAGGACTGCACCTTTGATGCTGTCACACCGACTTGTCTCGTGTCCTGTGACACCTTCAAGGCCTCATCTGTGCGGCTGGAGGTTCTCGTTAGTGATGTCAGCCTGAGAGGTCAGCCCTCGTTTCTCATCCAGGCTCCCAGCCCTTCCATCAAGAAAACAGATCAGTGCTCTGCACCCACAGTGAACACCCATACGTGTTACATGTCTACAGTCATGAAACTTCCCAAGTGCTGGTTTGTCTAACTGCCCTCCTCCTATTCCCAGCACATAACATTCCACACGGAAACTCCCTCCTAGATGAGGGTCTCCTTTAGATTTCCTTATGAGCTATTGGAGCTCAGGACCCATATTTTCTATTTCATACACTTCTTACTCCTCAGGCCCCCTTTGCAGACTGCATAATAAGGAAGAACAAATCTGACTCCATGTTGGGTCTGTTTCTTTTATTTTAACCTTTGTGTTCTGTTGTTTTCACTATAAGTTAATCACTAAAGGCAGGTTGTCTATAGCTTAAAGCATACATAATGGGCTACCTCCAGGAACCCTGCCTCCTATGCAATGAGCATTAACCTAAATATCTTTGTTTAGCTCACAGCAAACATTCTGACCAGGCCCACCTGTGAATGGCTGCAGAAAAGAAATTAACACTTCCCCTCTGGAGTCAGCAGGAATCAGCAAACATTCGCCACCACTTACCACCTTGTTTTTGCTTTGCCTCCTTACCTCCCACCTCTTTGTTCTATTAGAAACAAAACAAAACAAAAGCAACAACTAGCATCCACAGCCAGGGAAGACCGTTCTTTGGGATATTAGTCCACTGTCTCCTCAGTCTGCTGACTGTCTGAATAAAGTCACTATTTCTTGGCCCAATAACTCCTCTCTCGATTTATTGGCCTGTTGTGTGGCAAGCAGTAGGAGCTTGGACTTGGTAAAAATACTGCATATTCATAAAAATTTGTGAACCATCTGAAAAGTACTATGTTAAGTGCCAAGAAGAGAAGACAAAACACGGAGCATGGGTGGTGAGTCCAAACACGGAGCTCTGGGGATGGTACAGACCTGTGCAGAGCCTGCCGTGAGAAGGAGCAGCAGGGCAAGCCCTTTCTCCTACCTTCTCAGTTAGAGCTGGTCTCCGTCATCACCTTTAATTTAGATTCCCTGCCCCTTGACCCCCGACTTCTTGGTCCTTAAGATTCTTTTCCGCTATGCAGAGGGCTGGCAGGAAAGATGAAAAATGTCTGCATTTCCTAATCCAACACGGGGATAATAGTGTTTGTTTTGCCTTAGTCATGATTAACATGAAGATCAAATATGAATTGTACCTGAAAGCAGTTTGTAATGTTTTATCCCTGGTTTTAACCTCTGACTTTCAGAGAAAAGTAAAGCTTGCTTCCTAAGTCACGGACCCAAACCACAATGTGACACTAAGCTTTCCCTCTAGGGACTTGCTCTTTTATAGAATTCACACCTCCTCTGGATTTATATTCACTTCATATTTTCATCCGTTACCTCAAATAATATACCTTCTCGGGATACCAAAGTCCTTCTATTTAAAGTGATTTAATTTCTAAATCTCATTTTTAAATGACCTTGTGCTTTTAAAACTTGCCTGAGAGTCTAACCAAAAGTTCCAACTTGGTACTCTTCTAAGACCTCCAACCAAATCTGATATGTTGCCTTAGGGATACGCCAGCCCCTCCAATCAGCACCAGGAAGCTTTGTTTTTGTCCATGACATACTACCTTAAAAACGCACCCAGTTAGGAAAAAACAACTTCACATTCACTCTCCTACTTTCAGTTGGTTACTGAGATTATTTTTTAGACTGGTTTTTTTTCTTTATTTATATTTTAAATATACATATCTGCTTATTTAATCTTTTTTATTACTTGACCTACTGTTAAGACAATCGATAACAAAAAGAAGAGAGTGTATTAGCACGCACAGTGTAATCAGATGAGTAGCCAGGAAACAATACAAAATGGTCCTTTGTCCACTGTAATTTCTAGAGAAGTAGATCTCATAAACTCACTTAGCAGGCCAGAAATAATGACTTCTAAAGCCTTAAATATCTACTGAGACAAACGATGCCAATTGTAATCTCTCATGCATACTCAAACTGCACTAAGATAAAGCTTTAAATGTGATCATTTTAAATTCATATCTAAATTTTCTTAGATTAAAACTACAAGGGAGTAAACGGCAAAGCCAAATAACTTAAGAGCAAAACTCGTTTAAACAGCACTGTATGTATCTAAATATCATGATCACGATAACATAATATGTCAAATTGTGGAAGTTGGTGGCATTGTAAACAATTTAGTTAAGTACAATTTTACCATATAAGCAAAGATCAAATCAAACTTTAAGTTAATAAGAAAATAATTTTTATTTTTAATTTTTTAAATATAAAAAGTAATGAAAGTAAAACACAGATCACAAAATCCTCATTTAGTACAGATTATTTTGAAAAGTAAAAAATTTGTAATAAGGTAGCTTTCTACCCTACACCAAAAGGTAAATAAAATATTTTCACCAGATTTATACTCCAAACTTGGGCTTCCTAGGTGGTGCTCAGTTCAGTTCAGTTACTCAGTTGTGTCCGACTCTTTGCAACCCCATGAATTGCAGCATGCCAGGCCTCCCTGTCCATCACCAACTCCCGGAGTTCACTCAGACTCACATCCATCAAGTCAGTGATGCCATCCAGCCATCTCATCCTCTGTCGTCCCCTTCTCCTGCCTCCAATCCCTCCCAGCATCAGAGTCTTTTCCAATGAGTCAACTCTGCATGAGGTGGCCCAAGTATTGGAGTTTCAGCTTCAGCATCATTCCTTCCAATGAACACCCATGACTGATCTCCTTTAGGATGGACTGATTGGATCTCCTTGCAGTCCAAGGGACTCTCAAGAGTCTTCTCCTACTCCACAGTTTAAAAGCATCAATTTTTTGGCGCTCACCTTTCTTCACAGTCCAACTCTCACATCCATACATGACCACAGGAAAAACCACAGCCATAACTAGACAGACCTTTGTTGGCAAAGTAATGTCTCTGCTTTTGAATATGCTATTATCTAACTTTCCTTCCAAGGAGTAAGTGTCTTTTAATTTCATGGCTTCAGTCACCATCTGCCGTGATTTTGGAGCCCAAAAAAATGAAGTCTGACACTGTTTGCACTGTTTCCCCATCTATTTCCCATGAAGTGATGGGACCAGATGCCATGATCTTCGTTTTCTGAATATTGAGCTTTAAGCCAACTTTTCAACTCTCCTCTTTCACTTTCATCAAGAGGCTCTTTAGTTTCTCTTCACTTTCTGCCATAAGGGTGGTGTTATCTGCATATCTGAGGTTATTAATATTTCTCCTGGCAATCTTGATTCCAGCTTGTGCTTCCTCCAGCCCAGCGTTTCTCATGATGTACTCTGCATATAAGTTAAATAAGCAGGGTGACCATACACAGCCTTGACATACTCCTTTTCCTATTTGGAACCAGTCTGTTCCATGTCCAGTTCTAATTGTTGCTTCCTGACCTGCATACAGGTTTCTCAAGAGGCAGGTCAGGTGGTCTGGTATTCCCATCTCTTTCAGAATTTTCCACAGTTTATTGTGATCCACACAGTCAAAGGCTTTGGCATAGTCAATAAAGCAGAAATAGATGTTTTTCTGGAACTCTTGCTTTTTCCATGATCCAGCGGATGTTGGCAATTTGATCTCTGGTTCCTCTGCCTTTTCTAAAACCAGCTTGAACATCAGGAAGTTCACGGTTCACATATTGCTGAAGCCTGGCTTGGAGAATTTTGAGCACGACTTTACTAGCGTGTGAGATGAGTGCAATTGTGTGGTAGTTTGAGGTGGTGCTAGTAGTAAACTATTTGCTGCCAATATAGTCAGTGAAGTTTCTCAATCCTGTCCAACTCTTTGCAATCTGATGGACTGTAGCCTACCCAGCTCCACCATCCATGGAATTTTCCAGGCAAGAGTACTGGAGTAGGTTGTCATTTCCTTCTCCAGAGGATCTTCCCGATCTGGGGATCAAACCCAGGTCTCCCGCATTGCAGGCAGACACTTTGCTGTGTGAGCTATCAGGGAAGCTCAGTACAGGAGACTAAGAAATGCAGATTCAGTCCCTGGGAAATGGCAACCCACTCCAGTATTCTTGCCTGAGAAATCCCATGACAGAGGAGACTGGTGAGCTACAGTCCACAGGGTTGCAAAGAGTTGGACATGACTGAGTGTCTGAGCAAAAAACTCCAAACTTAGTATAACCTAAAAATTGTTCAAATCTGTGAAAAAAATCTGTTCAAATCTGTGATTTAAGTTACCTGGGAAAGGGTAAGGAGAGGAGATTAATAATCAGAGTCAGTTGCATACAGATGGAAAAAAACACTTGCAGTCACTTCCAAATATAACCCTACACATTATACAAAAGCATTAGTGTCAGTCGCTCAGTCATGTCCAAGTCTTTGAGACCCCGTGGACTGTATCCTCTCTCTTTGGAATTCTCCAGGCAAGAATACCAGAATGGGTTGCCATTTCCTTCTCCAGGGGATCTTCCTGACCCAAGGATCAAACCCAGGTCTCCTGCATTGTGGGCAGATGCTTTAATCTCTGAGCCACCTGGGCAGCCCCCCACAATGCAAATAAAAGTGCCTAAATTATGGAACTGTGACATTCGTCTAAAAATAACACTAATAAAAATAAACGGAAATCATTGGTGCACAAAGACTAATGTAATGTTGATAAGGCTGGGAAATACTGAAATACAGTTAAGACTCAAAACACAAGTTTACCCAATAAAAAGTTTTCCAGAGAAATAAAATGGTAGATAAGAAAGCAGAACTTTTCAGCAGGATGGCCTTTTAGACCAATTTGAAACACAGACATATTCTGAAAGTGAAAGTGAAAGTCGCTCAGTCACATCCAACTCTTTGGGACCCCATGGACAATACAGTCCATGGAACTCTCCAGGCCAGAATACTGGAGTGGATACTCTGGTATACTTCTCCAGGTGATCTTCCCAACCCAAGGATCGAACCCAGGTCTCCTGCATTGCAGGCAGATTCTTTACCAGCTGAGCCCCCAACCCACCATAAATCCTAGTTGATGTAAAAAGATAGGGGGAGGTTAAAGCAAAGTAAAAATTTCTCCCCCAATCTCCTGCCCCAGTGAATTTAGGGGACAAAGTCCCCAACACTGATCTCTGTCCACCTGTCGTATTTCCCTTTAGCAATCCCACCTCCCTTTCTCTGTTATCACATTTTGTCTGTTTCTCCCCAGCAAACCCTGGCTCCTGGAATCAGTGCTTAAAAAGCATATGAGATTATTATCCCAGAGTCAACTGAAGGATGTACACTAACCAAAAGCTCTAAGTTAACTACCAAGAGTGCAAACCTCAAATTCTTATTCTGAGTCCAGCATCTGATGATCGATATTTGGCACTAACTAGATAAATGCAGGTGTAATCAGAATTTATGAGCTGAGTCAGATGTAGTTAAATCAGAACCCAATATTTGCAGCTTATGATCTGGTGTGAAAAGCAAAAGACAGGAATAGACAGCCACACCTTAAATGCTTTTAGAATTGGAGAGGAAACATTAAGAACAAGATAAAAACAAAACGAGGCAAATTAGTTTGACAAATAAAAATTCTTGTTAAAAAAAAAGCAAACATGTCATATCCATCTGATAATTAGAAAAACTGCACATTTTTCTGCCCTTAAATTAAACACAGGCAGATGTCTTTCTACTATGCTAAAATTTTTCTACATGTGTTTTTCCTAATTCTCAGAGCTTAATGAGACATCGTTTATTCTACAAAGAAGTACAAATATGGCCATATATATGGCCACAGTCTAAAATATGCTTAGGATAATATGAAACTTCAGTCACTTTAAAGATCCTGCACTATTACATCATGGGTCTATGGTAACCATGTGGTGCAGGGTCTGATCTCACCAGAAAGCGTCGCCGGCAGGGCCCAGGGTGGATACTAACTCTGCACACAGAGATGCAGGAACGGCAAAGACTGTAGAACTCATCCTATTTATTTTACTTTGTAGGCACACTCAGTTAATGTTCCCAAATAAAAACCGTGCTGTAAATCCAACTTTAATGGAAACCAAGAAGCTGCAATACCAGAGGCCACCTGTCCCTGCAAAGTGGGACAGAGCCCATCTGCATTAAGAATCTGGATGGGGAGAGGCAGGCAGGGAGGCACAGGAGGCAGACTTCAGACAGACAGGGACACAAAACTGCTGTGCTGCTGGCGGTTTCACTTGAGCACGTCCGAACTCAGGCTGAGAACACATTCCAACCTCTGCAGGTCCAGCCTGACACGCTTCAACAAGCCACACGCATCCAGGGTGGCAGCAGGTGAACAACTCATCAGCAGAGCAATTTCGCCAAAACAATCTTCCCACTTCAACAAATTCTCCATTTTCTGACCGATGGCTCAGCATAGCAGCTGAACCCTCTAAAACAAAGAAGAACTTTTCTGGTTCTCCCTGCACCAGTCTTCTGGCTGTCTTCAGTCTGGACCAGTTCCATGGCATCAGCTACCCTGAGATGTTTCCACTTGTCCAGAAATGCTAAAATAGATCCCTTGCTAAAAGACTCCTCACACATCTTCAGCTTTCTTCGCACACTTCCCGATAGGATCCTTTTACAGTTGTCTTGGGGCGATGCCCCACAACTTCACATCTGTCTGGGCCTTGAAGGTAGCTGCTCTAGGTGCTCCATGATCGAAGCAATTTCCCCAACACTCCTTCCTTCCCCGACACTGGTTGCCCATTCACTGTTGACACAGACTTCCATTTCTCCTTGATCAATCACAAAGAAGTTATTCCTTTCACGACCTTGCTGAATGACAATCTCTCCAGCAATAAAGGAAACTGGAAACACGGCATCAAAATGATTGCTTCTCTCACTATCATCAAGATGTGCAGAAAGCACATTCTTTTCAACAGCTTTAGCTAAAGCAGTCATTGTCTTGTAACCTTCTGGTCCAACCTTCCTAACATAGGATGTGGCATCTTGCTTAGTGTAGACCTCAGAGTAGATGGCACCTTGTTGCCCCCAGCCCCTCATCGCTGGGTTGGTTGGAGGGAGAGAGACTTCATCCTTCCTTCAGTCTGCACAAGAGCTTACTTTCTGCAGATTCTGGATCCGTTTTGCCTCCTTCTTCTCCAACCTCTCAAAGTATTCCCTGAGGAATGTCATGGCCTCTCGGGCCGTGCAGTGCACAGCTACATGATGGACTCTTTGAACAGGGCCTGGATGTGTGCTTCTGGTCGTAGAGTTCACGTTCCCAGGAGCTGCGCTCCTCCTCAGCAGAGGTGCCACCAGGAGCCAGGGCTCTCTTCCGTCCTGGCGGTGGCCAGCGGAGCACCCTCTCTTGTCCTGTCTCCACTTGGTGAGCATCATTGATATTTGTGTGTATGGATTCTGTTCTCCCCATAAATCATGGATGGTGCATGAATATTGTTTATTAATTGGCTTCTTGTTTCTCCCATCACTAAAAGGTTTTGCAGGTATATACCAGATTTACTCACTGCACTATAATTTAATCAGTCAAGACCAGTAAATCACACATGTATAGCATATGCTTGACTCTTGGGGCAAAAACATCAGAGGTGCATCTTGAACTTGAACTGCAAAGCTCAAGAGCGCCAGACAACTGGACCTATCTTCCCATTTCATATATTTCTCTTTATTTAGACTGTATATTCTGAGACTCCCTATACCTTCCTATATCAGGAATAATCTACTATAACTGAAAAGCCTTTTTTAGGCTAAGTCAATTCTTAAAATTCCAAAAAACCTTTTTAGCCAAAAAAACCTTTTTGGGCTAAGTCAACTCTTAAAATTCCTAATTAAGTTAATTCCCTATGCCAGTTTTAATTTCTTATAATACTTATAATGCATAGCTTGTGATTTATTTATATATTACCTACAGATCACCTTAATTTTTCATGTACACATTTTTATCCAATTACATAGGTTCCTGAAAGCTAGAACTTTTGTTATAAATATTAATTTTCTATGCTCTCTGGCATAGGCTGATGTGAGATGAATAGTCAGCTAATGATAATTGAATTAACACAGAATTATAGGAAATACATAATTAGCACCCAGTTATTCATGTCGCTACATCACATCCTTAGGGCCTTTATGTTACACACACAGAGGATTTACAGTGGTGTCATACACAAAGTTTGTACTCAATAAATATACACTTAATACATACTTATATACTTATTAGCAATACTTAATAATAGAATGTGAAGACACTCAGTCATGTCCAACTCTGTGACCCCATGGACTGTAGCCCACCAGGCTCCTCCATCCATGGAATTTTCTGGGCAAGAGTACTGGAGTGGGTTGCCATTTCCTTCCCCAGGGGATCTTCCCAACCCAGGGATCGAACCCGGGTCTCCCGCATTGCAGGCAGAAGCTTTACAGTCTGAGCCACCAGGGAATCCCAATAATAGAATATATATTACTTAAAAAAATAATTGCAATATCTCTTTTCCCTTAAATTCTCTCTGCACTTGAAACAGATTTTTTCTAGCAGTGAATGGGCTCCAATTTTGACAATAGCTACAAACAGATGTGGTAAAGAATCCTCCTGCCAATGCAGGAGACATAAGAGAGGTGGGTTCGATCCCTGTTTCAGGAAGATCTGCAGGAGAAAGAAATGGCAACCCACTCTGGTATTCTTGCCTGGAGAATCCCATGGTGGGAGGAGCCTGGCGGACCACGGTCTATAGAGTCGCAAACAGCTGGACATGACTGAAGGACTCAGCACACACATAGTGCAAACAGATGGGGGACTACGGATAGGATGTATTTTTCTTTTTAAAACTATCAGCTTTTCCTACTTCTCTACAGGTTGTACTTTAAATGATTTCACTGCAAAATGCTTCCTTGATATGGGGGAAATTTTAATAAGCCTTTTGGTTATGTAAATGTGTTATAATACCTAGGAGACAGGCATTTTGCATAATAATATGTTTTAAATAAGTTTCTTCCTTTCTCCATGAATTTACATGTCTGCCGTTTTATCATTTTATTTTATTTAACTTGGAGGCAGAGCTGTGACTGGGCAAAAGGGAAGTGAGATGGGGACTTATTTTCCTCTGCTTAGGCTTGGCAGATTAAGGTCAATGCAGCAGGGGGTGGGCATGGGGTCGGGGTGTGCACAAACTGGGGGCAACCTGGGTAAGGACAGTCTTATCGACAGAGGATGAACTGGCCTCTGAAATATAAGAAGACTCAGCAAGGAGTGCCCAGCAAGGGACAAGTCTTGTCCTATGCAGCCTGAGAGCAGCGATATGTAGCCTGGAGTTGGCGTCATTCTTGCCCATGTGGCACTTTCTGGAAGTCACGTGAGACAGCAGAGCTAGGATTCAGCTATGCACTGAGTCATGGGCTTGGTGAGAAAGCTGTCCAGGAGAGAAACAGCCACCCGGGAGAGAGAGGCTGAACATGAGGGGCAAGAGAAGCTTCCAGAAGAAAGCTCAGTAACCCAGTGCAGATGGGTGGGATAGGGTAGAACTCCAATTTCCAGAAATACATGGGGAATGGAGCCTGGTAAAGGCCCCACTTCCTGCAGCCAGGCCTGCTGCAATTTAGACAGTGGCTGTTCGGGCATTAAAGGCTGAAGGCTACAACTTGAGTTACATGCTTTGAAACTGTACATTTTTCTGGCCCATGTTATCACATCATCCACCAACCCATACCTCCCTTTAGTCAGCTCCTGCACCACCAGTCTCTCCCTTTGTCAATGGTGGGTAAGAAAATACACTGAAAGAAGGCCTGAATGAATCATCCTCATGATTTATTTACAGATACCATACAGCATTCTGATTGCAAGATCCCTATATTATCCATTATAAATATTTCAAGGCAAACACACTCCAAGGGTTCTTTAAATATGGGTCCAAACTAACAAAACAGGTTATAAAAAGAAAGGCAGAGGTGAATGGAAGTCTCCCAGAACAAAGAAAATTGTTAAATGCCAGAGAGGAAAAAAATGCTATGGCCAAAGTTCTATGCAGAGACAAAATTAAAAATTAATTTACAAGGTATCTGTTCATACATATCTGCTACAGTGCAAATACACAGAAGAACTATATCTGATAACACAGACAAATAAAGGTTAATGTAATCTATGCATTCATTTATTTATAGGCTGTAAACAATGGGAATGGGTTTTTCCTGGTGACTCAGTGGTAAAGAAACTGCCTGCCAATGCAGGAAACTTGGGTATGATCCCTGGGTTGGGAAGATCCCCTGGAGAAGGAAATGGCAACCTACTCCAGCATTCTTGCCTGGGAAATGCCATGGACAAAGAAGCCTGGCAGGTTATAAAAGAGAGGGACACAACTTAGCTGCTAAACAACAACAGCAGCAAACAAAGAAAAGAAAACAAAAAGAAAAAAAAACAAAGAAAGCAAAGGCATTCTTCTTGTGGCAATAAATAACCCATATGCCCTATTTTGATTGACCTTCTTCCACTAATTCCTCTGATCCTCAGTCACGTGTGCTGAAGCTGTGTACTCAATATTGTATAGTTCAGAAACATATAAAACCTTTTATAGCAATTCAGTGATCACAAGCTTCCGTATTTAATGAAAGACCCTTGTTTAATATGAACTTCAATATAAAATATTCAGAAACTCCCTACTTCCTTTTAGAGCAATGGTTTTTATTCTTACCACAAAACATGTGGATAGTGATGTTTATGGCAGCAATGTTAATTGCTGAATTTCAGTAAAGCCAGTTTCATAATACATATGCTGAAATTTTAATTAATTTTTTTCAGTGAGTAGCATGGCATAAAATGGAAATTCAATCAAATATTCTAGCTACCACAGATATTTTACATCTGTTAATTGGGTTACCAATTAGTCAAGAATTAGAGCACACTATTATAGTCAATTCTTTCATTTTGTTAAAGTTTCATTGTTTATGAAAATGATTGTGCTTCAGAGCTTATATTACTATACCATCATATATGTTTATCAATATCCTTACAGATATTTAGAAATACCATACACCAGGTATCAAAGGCTTTACCCTAAGTTGACTATTCTGACTTATTTTTCAGTGGTCACAAAATTTGACTTGGAATGCTTTATATTCTGCAACTATGCAAGTACTATTGCTGCAAATGTTAGCAGTATTTCTTTTTTCCTGACAGACAGCCTGTCCAGTGTTACTGGACAGATTCACACAGACATAAAACTTAATCATGATACACGTATTTGCAACCAATTTTATTCAACGTTACAATACTAGACTAATTTGCATGCAGTATTGCCAACGAAATGCTAATACTGCTAATGACAATTTTTACCAAATGATAATATGAGTACTGTGGGCATTTCGTTGCCAAGAAAACGCTCAGCTAGATAATTTTATTTCTAGGTTTCACAATCTCCCATGAACTATTCACAGATTCTTTCATTACACACGTTTTTTTTTTTTTTAAATTGACATTCTTACCTACTCTGACTACTGCCAAATGTGCAAATGCCATTGGCTAAAATGGTTCCATTTATAGTACTTAGATGAATTATGCTAAAGTATATGGAAATGGTGTATCAGTTTCTGAGTCGATTCTAGGAAAGTCCTTCTGTCACTTGAAAATGCATAGGTTCAAATGAATGAAAAGAATAACTGATTAAAAAGCATGTCATCAGGCAGCAACACATTCTTAATGAATTGCTCCATTACCACAAACTCTACCTTGAATATGCATGTTATATAAATGCTTGCCTTTGAGTGACTTCACTACTTTTGCTGCTCACTGTACATGTATGGATGATTCATTACCCTGAGAAGCAAAGGAGAGGCTCACATTCTCATAAGACTATTTTCTGTCCACATGGCCAGAGTCTTCAGTTAGATAGGCTATTTTACACGAAAAGCATTTTTTCATATATAAAATACAGATTAATATATAAATTCATGCATCACATATGACTGGATAATTTAATTCACAGAAGGTAATTTAATGTCCTGTTTCCATGGGCCTCCCTGCCTCCTGTCCTGACCAGCTGAGCCCTGTGTAAGCCACCCTAGTACATGCTGCCGTAACAAGACAGTGACTTATGGCAGCTGTGAGATGACTCGGAGCCTGCTGCTTTCACGACCCATATATTCTGTCCAATAGACACAACAGCCCAATGACAGAGCAAGCTCAGTAATCCACGGGGAAAAACAACTGGACCACTGGGCTAACAGCATGGAGTGGAATGTTAGAGGATGTGAAAGTCAAATTATCTTCAAAGGTATTAAATAAAATGTGTTTAAAACGATTAGAGAAAGTCAAAAAAACATTACCAAAGAAATCAAATGAAAATAGAAGAAAGCCCAGGGATAAATAATAAAATGCTCTACTAGAAATAGAAGAGTGAAAAAGGAGAACATTTTCACACAAAAGAAAGTGGCTGAGGGCCACTGAGAAAACATCCATGTCCCAAGACCCTGTAGGGTGAGCTGTATTAAGATACCAGAAAAAGAATTCTAATTACAACTGAGTATCACATGTCCCATTAAGCAAACTCCAATTTCATTGATTATATAAAGATCACAAGCATTTCCATAAACATTTCTAGATAAAGTTACATAAAGGGTTCCTATAAACTGATAAAGAGACAGTAACTATCATAATTCAGAGTCCCTTGGACTGGATGAAGCACAAACTGGAATTAAGATTGCAGGGAGAAATATCAATAACCTCAGATATTCAGATGACACCACCCTTATGGCAAAAAGCAAAGAAGAACTAAAGAGCATCTTGATGAAACTGAAAGAGGAGAGTGAAAAAGCTGGCTTAAAACTCAACGTACAGAAAACTAAGATCATGGCATCTGGTCCCATCACTTCATGGGAAATAGATGGGGAAACAATGGAAAACAGTGAGAGACTATTTTGGGGGGGCTCCAAAATCACTACAGATGGTGACTGAAGCCATGAAATTAAAAGACACTTACTCCTTAAAAGAAAGGTTACGACCAACCTAGAAAGCATATTAAAAAGCAGAGACGTTACTTTGCTAACAAAGCTCCGTCTAGTCAAGGCTATGGTTTTTCCAGTGGTCATGTATGGATATAAGAGTTGGACTATAAAGAAAGCTGAGCACTGAAGAATTGATGCTTTTGAACTGTGGTGTTGGAGAAGACCCTTGAGAGTCCCTTGGACTGCAAGGAGACCCAACCAGTCCATCCTAAAGGAATCAGTCCTGGGTGTTCATTGGAAGGACTGATGCTGAAGCTGAAACTCCAATACTTTGGCCACCTGATGTGAAGAACTGAGTCCCTGGAAAATACCCTGATGCTGGGAAAGATTGAAGGCGGGAGGAGAAGGGGACGACAGAGGATGAAATGGTTGGATGGCATCACCAACTCAATGGACATGAGTTTGAGTAAACTCCAGGAGTTGGTGCTGGACAGAGAGGTCTGGTGTGCTGCAGTCCATGGGGTCACAGAGTCGGACAGGACTGAGCGACTGAACTGAACTGAACAATCATAATAAAAAGGCATAAGTTGGAAATGAACAAGAGGTATCCAGATAATACACAAATCATATGATACATTAAAAATTACATTAGGAAACATTTACATTATGTTTAACTATTTATTGCTATTATCCAATATTGGCAAGGTTATACCAAATATTCTCAGGTTTTTTGGAGGTTAATTTTTAGTACTTCTTTTTTTTAAAAAAAAAAGAAAAAAATTATAAATATACATATCTGTGATTGAAGATCACCTTACAGGAATGCATCAGTAAGAAAATTTGTACTGAATTGTTGACTACAATAAGACTTTACAATAAATATACCCATCACTAGAGGAATGATTGACAAATGCTATGCTGTCAGTAACTGTGACATCACTATCATCAATATCATCTTTCTTACAAACTATAATAAACAGACATAGAAGGAGAGCTGTATTATATTGTCAAGTGCAAAAGGCCAGCTGCAACACAAAGAAATAATAAACTCTCACTGGGAAGAAAAGACTAACTAGATAAATGTGTGTGTATATGTATATATTTATGTATATATATATATTCACATGTGTGTATATTTGTGTGTATATATATATTCACATGTGTATATGTTTGTATTTATATATTCACATGTATATATTTGCATATATACATATTCATATTATATATTTACATAATATATAGGGATTTTCTAAATTCATTTCAAAATATACAGAGATATAAGTACATGATGTAAGATATATAGGTGTATATATACATATATGTGTATATGTGTATATATAAATGTACAAGTATTTATACACATATATAAAAATGACATATATATATATACGTATATGATTTACAAAAATCCTGTAGGATACAAATACATACTGATTTTTAAAGTTTATTTTTTTCAACTTCACAAAAATATTTTATCTATTTTTTGATGTTTATAACAGCTTTATTCATAATCATCAGAACTTGGATGCAACCAAGATATCTTTTTAAAAATTTATATTGGAGTATAGTTGATTCACAATGTTGTGTGAGTTTCAGGTATACAAGAAAGTGATTCAGTTATACATATATATGTATCAATTCTTTTTCAAATTCTTTTCCCATTTAAGTTATAACAGAATATTGAGTACAATTTTTTATGTGGTTAAGAAACACACAGCACAGAATGGACCATCTTAACTTCTATTAAGTATGCAGTTCAACAGTGTTAAGTATATTCACATGGTTGTGAAATTGCTCTAGAACTTTTTCATCTTGCAAATCTGAAATTCTATGCTTAATGCTAATTCCAACAGTAAACAACAGTTCCCCTCTTCCTATGTTCTTTCCATTATACCAACTCAATTTTCAAACAAGAAACCCTATTTCTGAGAAGAAAGTGTACAGATAGTATTTTTATTTTTCTCTTCTCCCTGTCAGAGTCAGGTCCCAGAAGAGGCAGGAAAACCATCAGATTCATTGTTACATGTATATCACCTGCGATTGGAAGGCTCTGAAGCCCTTTTACATCATGAAGAAGCTGCTCATTAGCAATGATCTGTGTTAAGACTGGGAAAAAAACACCCAAGTAATTTATTTTCTAGGATTTCTCCAAAAGCCTGTTGCAAGCCAACAGTAGGGAAAGAAATCACTGACTTTTAACTCCTATTTCAGAGAAAGTGTTGCTGTGTTATTTTCTTCACATGTTAGGTGAAATTCTTCATACAAGATATATGTGTATTCAGCCCTGTCACTAAACTTTCAACAAAGGAATCTGTTTAAAATCTTTATGAACTTTTTCATGTTGCCCTGCTTACCAAAGCAGTATCACCCATGAATGATGATGGGAGAGTTTACACACTTAGGTAAAATACCATAAGGAAAAGAATGGAAAGAAGATGGGAAAGATTTTTAAAGAGCATTTCATCAGAAGCAATGGAGAAGGACATGGCAACCCACTCCAGTATTCTTGCCAAGAGAATCCTGTGGACGGAGGAGCCTGGTGGGCTGCTGTCTACCAGGTCACGTACAGTCGGACACGACTGAAGTGACTAGGTGTGCATGTGTGCACTGGAGAAGGAAATGGCAGCCCATTGCAGTGTTCCTGCCTGGAGAATCCCAGGGGCAGAGGAGCCTCGTGGGCTGCCATCTATGGGGTTGCACAGAGTCAGACACAGCTGAAGTGACTTAGCAGCAGCAGCAAGAAAAGCAAATATATTTAGGCTCTGAGGAATTAGCAACATGAATTCACAATGCTCCCTCAAGAAGCCAATTTGCTGCAGTAGCCCTTTTGATCTTGTTTCAAAAAAGGGACATGCCATGCTGTGTAGGAAGGCCAGGCTGCTTGTGTTCAAATGCCAGCACCTCTCCATGCTAGCTGTGTGACCTGTGTGACCTTGTGAAGCTGCCTTTATCTCCTCTGCCTCAGTTTCATAATCTGCATCATGTAGATAAAAATAGTATTTCTCAGAAAACCAAAATAGTTCATTTTTGCTGACAATTCAGTTCAGCTCTCCAATTCCTTCAGCTAAACTTCAGATCATTGCTGCCTGGTGGATTGGGAAGGCTAAAAAACAACCAGCATCCTCTCCAACTATGCTTCAGGTTCTACAAACTCACTCTTCGTTAAGAGTGTAAGAGAAACGGAAGACAAGGTTGTGTTCCAAATTAAATTTTATATATTAAAAAAAGTTACTTCTGTTCTTCTACAAATACACTGAAGCTAGTTTTCCAAAACACACAGACACAAGTAACTAGTACATTTTAATAACACATGATCTTGTAAAAGGATAACATTGCAACTATCGCATACATGGTTTTAAAACAAAAGCTCATGTAAAAATGGACGCCAACATTGGGGTCCATACAAGACCACGGTTCCCTGAGGTTAATGGTAAAAGTTGATTTTTTATAGATTTTATTATTTTATTTTAGGTCATCATTAGTTGATCTTCTTCATCTTTCTTCAAAAGATAGTTTATCTCTTTTTTCCTGATTGTTTTTGTTTATGTTTTTATTGAGGTATACTTGATTTATAATGTGTTAGTCACTCAGTCGTGTCTGACTTTTTGCGACTCCAGACTATAGCCTGCCAGGCTCCTCTGTCCATGGGATTTCCCAGGCAAGAATACTGGAGTGGGTAGTCATTCGCTTCTCCAGGGACTCTTCCCAACCCAGAGATCAAACCCGTGTCTCCTTTACCGCAGACAGTTTCTTTACCCTCTCAGTGTACAGCAGAGTGATTCAGTTATACATACATATATAAAAATTTTTTCAGATTCTTTCCCATTATAGATTATTACAAAATATTGAGTAGATTTCTCTATGCTATACAGTAAGTCCTTGTTGGTTATCTGATTTACAGTAGTGTGTATATATTAGGAGTTTGGGTTTAACATACAGAAGTTGATTTTTAAGGTGTCTTTATTATCTAACTATTATAAGAATGCTTATGTTTGTTTGTTGTTGCTATTTGTTTTCTGTTTATCACTTTATGGATTTGTGTACCCAGAGCCCTGTGAAAAGCTGGCCCAAACATTTAACACTGTATGTAACTATAACCCTGAATATTCATTGAAGGACTGATGTTGAAGCTCCAATACTTTGGCCACATGATGCGAACAGCCACCTCACTAGAGAAGACGGTGATGCTAGGGAAGATTCAAGGCAAAAGGAGAAGATGGCAAGAGAGGATAAGATGGTTGGATGGCATCACCAATACAATGGACACGAACTTGGGAAAACTCCAGGAGATGGTCAGGAAAGGGAAGCCTGGTGTGCTAGAGTCTGTGGGGTCGTGAACAGTCGGGCACAACCTGGGGACTAAACAACAACATGATTTTAAGTAGCACAGACTCCCACTCACTACAATATACCTTGAGATCTGTTTTGAAAAGAATTCTTTATTGATCAGCAGAAAGCAGTAGAAACAGAAACCATTATCCGTGCCCCGTCAAGTGTACAACATCTGATAAAACGGAGATGTTAGCAAGCTGCGTGAGGATCTCCTACTCCTGGATATTGGAATTCGTCTCCTATGGTTGTACTTGTGTAGATGAATATTGTTGTTCACTTGAAAATGTTAAATCAGCATCTCCCTTAACAAGCTACAAACTTTGGCTATCAGTAGTCCAAAAAGTTGAATAAAAGTAAAGAAAACTATAGTAAGTCTCCTACATACAAAAGTGTTTTATTCCGAGAGCACATTTCTAGACCCAATTGGTTCCCATGTCCAACAAAGTTAGACTAGGTATCCAACTGGCACAACCAGCTAAATAGTACTGTACTGTAATAGGTTTGTAACACTTTTCACACAATTAATACATTAAAAAATAAATAAATAAATAAATAAAATATTTTTCATCTTACAGTACACACCTTGAGAAGTACAGTAGTACAGTACAATAGCTGGCATACAGGGACTGGTATCGAGTGAACAGGCAAGAAGAGATACCGACTGAAGAAGGGAGAGGAAGTGGGAGATGGTAGAGCTGAAGGATTGTCAACTAAAATTGCAAGCTGCAATTCAACTCCTGCCTGACATTGATAGCACAAGTTCTGGTTCCTTGCTGGATTCAATTCTATCTAACCTTTGGCAAAAATGATCCAGTGATGCCTGGGTAGCAGCTTTTTTTGTCCTTGTCATAGATGACACAGCTGTTGTGACCTTCGTGTACTGTTCTGTGTTCAGGTCCATTGCCTCAAAAACTAACAGCACCTCTTCAAGTAAAGAACACCCCCTGCCATTTCCTGCATCCTGAATCTCTTCAGTTCTTCAGTCACTTCTTCTTCCTCCTGTCTCCCTTCAGTTTTTCTCTGGGCCTCCAATTCCATCAGGTCTTCATCAGTAAGCTCCTTGGGTGCACAGGAAGGAGATCAGGGAAGTCTTCCTCTTGCAGTTCTGGCTCCAGCTTCTTGCTGAGGCTCCATGAGTTGCTCAAGACCTCTTTGGCCTCCTCACCCACCTTCTCAAATCCACAAAAATCGTGCACAAACTGCAGACAAAGATTCTCCCAAACCCCATTCATGGTGATGGCCATAACCTGACACCAAGCAAAGTTAATGTTTTTATCACCTTGTAATTGTGATAGTCCTTCCAAGTGAAAGTGAAAGCCACTTAGTCACGTCCAACTCTTTGCGACCCCATGGACTGTAACCCATCAGGTTCCTCTGACCATGGGATGTTCCAGACAAGAGTACTGGAGTGGGTTGCCATTGCCTTCTCCACGGGATCTTCCCGACCCAGGGATCAAACCCACGTCTCCTGCATTGCATGCAGACGCTTTACCATCTGAGCCACAGGGAAGCCCATAGCCCTTCCAAAGCTGTTGCAAAGTTGCTCCTGATTCATCACTCACCTTTACTGCCTGACAAAAAGCATGGCATGAATAATATATCTCCAAAGTCACTGTAACTCCCTGGACCACAGGTTGGATAGGCAATATAGTATTCTGTGGCGGACGCACTGCTGTGACGTTTGCATGAGTCATCCATGGATGGGGGATAGCCCGGAGCACCGTTGAGCAGCAAAGCGGTGTTGAACGGGGTGTCCTCCAAGCAGTCCTTCTCTACCTTAAAGATAAAGTGGTAGAAAAACAAATCCTGGAAATGGCTCTTATAACCCCGGCTTTGGGGTGACTCTGCCACAACAAGAAGAGAGCCCTTGGCTATGTTTTCAGGGCTCCTGGATTCTCTGAATGATAAACTAAAAGAGGCTTCAGATTCACATTGTGGAAGCCTTGTCACTAAACTATACAGTTAGCATACCCTTTGCTGTTTTCAGCCTGGCGTCAACTTTACCTCCTTACTGATGTAAGCGGTCTGGTATCTTCTTCCAGTACAGTCCTGTCTCAGCCACATTAGAAACCTGCTCAGGTAAATATGTGCCTTCATCAGCACATTTCTCAAAGCGTTTCAGGACGCTCTCTGGCAGCTACCAAATCTGCACTCGCTGCCTTGCCATTTACCTTTACATTGTGAAGGCTGGCCCTGGCCTTGAACCGATGAAACCAGCCATGGCTGGCATTAAAAGATGCTCTGATGCTTCACCGTGTTTCTTCTTCAAGTCTTCATGAAGGCTTTCAGATTTCTCTTGAATCAGCATTAAGCCGAGTAGGACTGGAGACTGATGCTGACCCTGCATCTATGCACTGAAAAGTTTCTCCATCTCTTCCGTCACTTCTCCAAGCTTCTTTTATATTATTGTGAACATCATTGGCGCAGCAGACTTCACGTGTTCCATGATTGTGTCCTTGTTCTTTAGAATCTTGCCAGTGGTTGACTGATTCATGTTATAAGAACAAGCAACAACTACCATCTTTTGTTTCACACTCTCTCAATCATTTTCACTTTTGTTTCCAAGAGCTTCTTAGCAGTACCAGCTACATCACCATTGCTTTTACACTTGCTTGCATACATCCTGGGCTTGAAATAAAGATACTGTACTATTGTACTCTATACAGTAATACACAATAAAGTACACAAAAGCACAGCCACTTATAAAGGATGCACACACACGTGACAATGCATGCCAGAGACGTGAACTAATTTACATGATTAGACATGCAAATGCATGTTCTCATCTCTGAAAGTCTGAACTTGAAGGTTCGTATGTAGGAGAATTACTGTATTTAAAACCAAGCAGGGGATATAACAAAACAAAATGACCACTGATATTTTAAACTCTCCAACAAATAACAAGGTATGGCATGAGATCTATTAATAATTAACCTACAATTTGAATATGTTAACATATGTTATGTATTTTAGTCCTATGATTTTTTAAAAATAAGTCAGAGTTAAGGACAATTCACATCCCCAGACAACTAACCATATCATGTCTTTTTTTCCTAGAACTTCAACATCTCCCTGCCTCACTTGCAGCTGAGTTTATAATCACAAATTATAAATAAGCAAAAAAGAGTCCAAGGGCTCTTATCTGTGTATCTACCATCGACATACACACATACCTACAGACTCGGGTTCTTTCATCTCCTGCAAGCTCCTAACTGAAGAAGGGCTCCCCAGTTGTACACCAGGATACATTCTCCTCTCATCTATTTAAAAATAAGCTTTTATCCTCTTAACTCATTATATCACCAAACTGTTCTCTAAGGAAAAATCTGATCAGCATACTAAAGCATGCTCAACTTTCTCCCACCTTAAAAACAAATCACAACAAAACTTCTGCATGACGGTACATATTTTGCCAATATCTAGCTCAGTGTCCCTTCCCAACAAAATGCCCAGAAGGAGTTGGTTCTTCCAATCACTCTCTTCCTATTCATTCTTCAAGCTAATCCACTCAGGTAGTGGAGATTTCTGTCCTTCTATGATTCATCTCATTCAAAATATATGCAACAAAGAAGGAAAAAGGGACATTTTCAGGGGTGTCACCCCAGACGTCATAAAGGCGCTTCCTGTTGCATATACTGGCTATGTAACATTTGAAAAGGAGAAACAATATTTGGGATTCACTTACAAGTTGAATCAATTTTTTTTAATTACTATAATCACCTATACTATAAGCACTCCTATGGCAGAAAGTGAAGAAGAACTAGAGAGCATCTTGATGAAAGTGAAAGAGGAGAGTGAAAAAGTTGGCTTAAAGCTTAACATTCAGAAAACTAATATCATGGCAACTGGTCCCATCACTTCATGGCAAATAGATGGGGAAACAGTGGCTGCATTTATTTTTGGGGGATCCAAAATCACTGCAAATTGTGACAACAGCCATGAAATTTAAAAGATGCTTACTCCTTGGAAGGAAAGTTATGACCAACCCAGACAGCATATTCAAAAGCAGAGACATTACTTTGCCAACAAAGGTCCGTCTAGTCAAGGCCATGGTTTTTCCTGTGGTCATGTATGGATGTGAGAGTTGGACTGTGAAGAAGGCTGAGCACTGAAGAATTGATGCTTTTGAAAGGTGGTGCTGGAGAAGACTCTTGAGAGTCCCTTCGACTGCAAGGAGATCCAACCAGTCCATCCTAAAGGAGATCAGTCCTTGGTGTTCATTGGAAGGACTGGTGCTGAAGCTGAAACTCCAGTACTTCAGCCATCTGATGCAAAGAACTGACTCATTTGAAAAGACCCTGATGCTGGGAAAGATTGAAGGCAGGAGGAGAAGGGGATGACAGAGGATGAGATGGTTGGATGGCATCCCTGACTTGATGGACATGAGTTTGGGTAGACTCCAGGAATTGGTGACGGACAGGAGGCCTGGCATGCTGTGGTCTGTGGGGTTGCAAAGAGTCGGCACAACTGAGCAATTGAACTGAACTGATAATCACCTAATTGTAAGGTAATACTTGGGTTGTAAAGAGAAATTTCATTTTTTCCTGAAAGGAATGAAGTAACAAATAATTGTTAAAACATTTCCTCTTTATCTATTACAAAATCTACATATTAAATAATCACTTTGGTTAAAAAAATTGCATGGTAGAGAAAAACACTTAGTGAGGTCCTCATTGACCAGCATAACGCTGGTCATTGGTCACTGTCCTCATTTTACTGACCAACAGCAGAATGTGAAATGTTACCTCACATCCATTCCCTGGTCTTCTCTTTCTTTTCCCCGTGGAGGCGCACAGCCTGTTTACTGCCAATAATTTATGTCTTGTTCGTCACCATTTTCTTGGAACCTAAAGCACCCATGAATGGTTTCATGCTGCTCAAGTAATATTTTTAGTACTTTTTCTTTGGGTTTTACTGAGATAGAGTTGACATATATAACACTGTGTAAAGGTGTACTGCATAATGATTTGACTTAAATAGATCATGAAATGATTATCCCAATAAGTTTAGTGACCATCCATCATCTCATAAAGATGAAATTAAACAAAAATTATATTTTACTTGTCATTTACTCTATTAAAAACTTTCACATACAACATGCAACAGTGTTAATGATATTAATCATGGTGTACATTGTATTCCTTTCTCTTTCTTGATTGAGTACAGCACAGTACACACTTAGTTTTCTATCTTAGGAAGACTTCCTGTCTCCTTGGCTGTATCCTCGCAATATCTCCAAATGTTAACGTTGGACAGACCCAGCTCATAGTTCTCACAGCTCTTCTCTATTTAGAGTCATTTTCTTCTTAACACCACACAATTACATTTTAAATTTTAATCTTAACTATGCACTGACAATGGCAACAGCATTGCCATGGTAATGTCAAAGAATGCTCAAACTCCTGCAAAATTGCACTCATCTCACATGCTAGCAAAGTAATGTTCAAAATTCTCCAAGCTAGGCTTCAACAGTATGTGATCTGAGAACATGCAGATAGTCAAGCTGGATTTAGAAAAGGCAGAGTAATCAGAGATCAAATTGCCAGCATCCCTTGAATCACAGTAAAAGCAAGAGAATTCCAGAAAAACATCTACTTCTGCTTCACTGACTATGCTAAAGTCTTTGACTGTGTGGATCACAACAAACTGTGGAAAATTCTTAAAGAGATGGGAAGGAGTATCAGACCACCTTACCTGCCTGCTGAGAAACCTGTATACAGGTCAAGAAGTAAGCGTTAGAATAGGACAGGGAAAAATGGATTGGTTCCAAATTGGAAAAGGAGTACGTCAAGGCTGTACACTGTCACCCTGCTTATTTAACTTATATACAGAGTACATCGTGCAAAATGCTGGGCTGGATGAAGTACAAGCTAGAATCAAGATTGCCGGGAGAAATATCAATAACCTCAGATATGCAGATGACACCACCCTTATGGCAGAAACAAAGAGGAACTAAAGAGCCTATTGATGAAAGTGAAAGAGGACAGTGAAAAAGTTGGCTTAAAGCTCAACATTCAGAAAACTAAGATCATGGCATCTGGTCCCATCACTTCATGGCAAATAGAAGGGGAAACAATGGAAACAGTGAGAGACTTTATTTTTTGGGCTCCAAAATCACTGCAGGTGGTGACTGCAGCCAAGAAATTAAAAGATGCTTGCTCCTTGGAAGAATGACCAACCTAGACAGCATATTAAAAAGCAGAGACATTACTTTGCCAACAAAGGTCCATCTAGTCAAAGCTATGGTTTTTCCAGTAGTCATGTATAGATGTGAGAGTTGGACTATAAAAAAAGCTGAGTGCCAAAGAATTGCTGCTTTTAAACTGTGGTTTTGAAGAAGACTATTGAGAGTCCCTTGGACTACAAGGAGATCCAACAAGTGCATCCTAAAGGAAATCAGTCCTGAGTATTCTTTGGAAGGACTGATGCTAAAGCTGAAACTCCAATACTTTGGCCACCTGATGCAAAGAACTGACTCATTTGAAAAGACCCTGATGCTGGGAAAGATTGAAGGTGGGAGAAGGGGATTACAGAGGATGAGATGGTTGGATGGCATTCCCGACTCGACGGACATGAGTTTGAGTAAACTCTGGGAATTGGTGATGGTCAGGGAAGCCTGGTATGCTGTAGTCCATGGGGTTGCAAAGAGTCGGACACGACTGAGCGACTGAACTTATTCACTGACAACTTCCACATTTTCATCTCTACTTGGACCTTTGTGAAACTCCAGACTAGTGTACACAGGGACCTCTGTTATACACAGACAACCTGAAATGTGTTTCCCAGATTTATTATGACCCAAACCAAATAGAATCTTCTTGCAAAGACTGGGCTTCCTTATCTCATTAAGGTCAACTTCATTCTTACAGCTGCTCATCCCAAAGTCCTCAGGCCCTTCCTCATGGGTTACTCTCTTTCCTCTATATTCCATATTGAGCATTCAGGAAATTGCTGGCTTTTGCTTTTAAATATAGTCAGTCTCTCGTAATGTCCCACTGTCTCCACCATGTCTTATTACCACAGTTATTGCTCTCATTCAGTCCATCACCATGTTCTGTCCTGGGTTATGGGAATAGTCTTCCAGCTGGTCTCTTGGCTTCCACTGTGGTCCTTCAACTGTTCTTAGCTCAGGGGCCAATGCAATTAAAATGTTTGTCAGATTACATCACTTCTCTGCACAAAATACTTGGAGAATTCACATTCTACTGGCCCACTACCGGGACCTGCAAGATGATACAAGTCCTGGACTCCACTCATTACTCAGACTCCACCTGTGACAACTCCCTCCCCTACTCAGGTCATACACGCCATGCAGCTGCTGCTGCTGCTGCTGCTGCTGCTGCTGCTAAGTTGCTTCAGTCATGTCCGACTCTGTGCGACCCCATAGATGGCAGCCCACCAGGCTCCCCCGTCCCTGGGATTCTCCAGGCAAGAACACTGGAGTGATTTGCCATTTCCTTCTCCAATGCATGAAAGTGAAAAATGAAAGTGAAGTTGCTCAGTCGTGTCCGACTCTTCTCGACCCCATGGACACCAGGCTCCTCCACCCATGGAATTTTCCAGGCAAGAGTACTGGAGTGGGGTGCCATTGCCATGCTGACTCCCCTTCAAATCACCATCAATCCTCTTATTTTATGTTTTTACACTTGCCATTTCATAACCATCTACCCCAAAATCTATCTGTCACATCTACTGTATAATCCTAAGGGATATGATTTAGGTCATACCTGAATGGTCTCATGGTTTTCCCTACTTTCTTCAATTTCAGTCTGAATTTGGCAATAAGGATTTCATAATCTAAGCCACAGTCAGCTCCCAGTCTTGTTTTTGCTGACTGTATAGAGCTTCCCTATCTTTGGCTGCAAAGAATATAATCAATCTGATTTTGGTGTTGACCATCAGGTGATGTTCATGTGTAGAGTCTTCTCTTGTGTTGTTGGAAGAGGGTGTTTGCTATGACCAGTGCATTCTCTTGGCAAAATGCTATTAGCCTTTGCCCTGCTTCGTTCTGTATCCCAAGGCCAAATTTGCCTGTTACACCAGGTGTTTCTTGACTTCCTACTTTTGCATTCCAGTCCCCTATACTGAAAAGGACATCTTTTTTGGGTGTTAGTTCTAAAAGGTCTTGTAGGTCTTCATAGAACCATTCAACTTCAGCTTCTTCAGCATTACTGGTTGGGGCATAGGCTTGGATTACTGGGATATTGAATGGTTTGCCTTGGAAACGAACAGAGATCCTTCGGTCGTTTTTGAGATTGCATCCAAGTACTGCATTTCGGACTCTTCTGTTGACTATGATGGCTACTCCATTTCTTCTAAGGGATTCCTGCCCACAGTAGTAGATATAATGGTCATCTGAGTTAAATTCACCCACTCCAGTCCATTTTACTTCACTGATTCCTAAAATGCCAACATTCACTCTTGCCATCTCCTGTTTGACCAGTTCCAATTTGCCTAGACTCATGGACCTCACGTTCCAGGTTCCTATGCAATATTGTTCTTTATAGCATTGGACTTTACTTCTATCATCAGTTACATCTACAACTGGCTGTTGTTTTTGCTTTGGCTCTGTTTCTTCATTCTTTCTGGAGTTAATTCTCCACTGATCTCCAGTAGCATATTGGGCACCTACCAACCTGGGGGGCTCATCTTTCACTGCTATATATTTTTACATTTCTATACTGTTCATGGGGTTCTCTAGGCAAGAATACTGAAGTGGTTTGCCATTCCCTTCTCCAGTGGACCACATTTTTTTAGAATTCTCCACCATGACCTGTTTGTCTTGGGTGCCCCTAGACACAAGGGCATGATCATAGCTTCATTGAGTTAAGACAAGGCTGTGGTCCATGTGATCAGATCCATTAGTTTTCTGTGACTATGGTTTTTATTCTCTCTGGCCTCTAATGGATAAGGATAAGAGGCTTATGGAAACTTCCTGATGGGAGAGACTGAGGGGGAATCTGGGTCTTAATCCAATTTTCTGTTGATGGGTGGGCCTGTGTTGCCTCCCTGTTGTTTGACCTGAGGCCAAACTATGGTGGAGGTAAGGAAGATAATGGTAGTTCGTAAAGGTAATGGTAATGAAGATAACCTCCTTGAAAAGGTCTCATGCATGCACTGGGGCACTCGGTGTCCCCAACCCTGCAGCAAGCCACCAGCCACCCATGCCTCCACCAGAGACTCCTGGACACGCACAGGCAAGTCTGGGTCCATCTCTTGTTGGGTCACTGTTCCTTTCTCCTGGGTCCTGGTGCACACAAGGTTTTGTTTGTGCCATCCAAGAGTCTGTTTCCCCATCCTGTGTAAGTTCTGGCAGCTGTATGGTGGGGTTAATGGCAGCCAAGAGGGCTTATGTCATACCCAGGTCTACTGCACCCAGAGCCCCTGCCCCTGTGGCAGGCCATTGCTGACCTGTAAATCCACAGGAGACACTCAGACACAGTTCTGGCTCAGTCTCTGTGGGGCCTCTGGGTCCTTATGCACACAAGGTTGGTTTGAGCCTTCTGAGCATCTGTGGCAGGTAAAGGGTTTGAATCTAAATGCGATTTTGCCCATCCTACAATCTTGCTGGGGCTTCTCCTTTGCCCTTGGATGTGGGGTATCTTTTTTCGGTGGGATCCAACATTCTACAGAGATGGTTGTTCAGCAGTGAGTTGTAGGTTTGGAGTTCTTTCAGGAGAAGATGAGCACACGTCCTTCTACTCTGCCATCTTACGCCAGATTAGCTCTGATAGACAGAGTGCCTGAAGAACTACGGATGGAGGTTCATGACACTGTACAAGACACAGTGATCAAGACCATCCCCAAGAAAAGAAGACAAAATGGTTGTCTGAGGAGGCCTTACAAATAGCTGAGAAAAGAAGAGAAGTTAAAGACAAAGGAGAAAAGGAAAGATGTACCCATTTGAATGCAGAGATCCAAAGAACAGCAGGGAGACACAAGAAAGCCTTTCTCAGTGATCAGTGCAAAGAAATAGAGGAAAACAATAGAACGGGAAAGACTAGAGATCTCTTCAAGAAAATTAGAGACACCAAGGAAATATTTCATGCAAAGATGGGCTCGATAAAGGACTGAAATGGTATGGGCCCAACAGAAGCAGAAGATACTAAGAAGAGGTGGCAAGAATACACAGAAGAACTGTACAAAAAAGATCTTCATGACCCAGATAATCACGATGGTGTGATCACTCACCTAGAGCCAAATATCCTAGAATGGGAAGTTGAGTGGGTCTTAGGAACCCTCACAACAAAGAAAGCTAGTGGAGGTGATGGAACCCCACATGAGCTATTTCAAATCCTAAAAGATGATGCTGTGAAAGTGCTGCACGGAGTATGCCAGCAAATTTGGAAAACTCAGTAATGGCCATAGGACTGGAAAAGGTGAGTTTTCATTCCAATCCCAAAGAAAGGCAATGCCAAAGAATGCTCAAACTACCGCACAATTGCACTCGTCTCACACACTAGCAAAGTAATGCTCAAAATTCTCTAAGCCAGGCTTCAACAGTACTTGAACTGTGAACTTGCAGATGTTCAAGATGGATTTAGATAAGGCAGAGGAACCAGAGATCAAATTGCCCAACAATAGTTGGATCATCAAAAAAACAAAAGAGTTCCAGAAAAACATCTATTTCTGCTTTACTGACTACAGCAAAGCCTTTGACTGTGTGGATCACAACAACCAGTGGAAAATTCTGAAAGAGATGGGAACCCAAGACCACCTGACCTGCCTCCTGATAAATCTGTATGCATGTCAGGAAGCAATAGCTGGAACTGGACATGGAACAACAGACTGGTTCCAAATAGGGAAAGGAGTACGTCAAAGCTGTATATTATCACCCTGCTTATTTAATTTATATGCAGAGGACATCATGAGAAAGCCTGGGCTGGATGAAGCACAAGCTGGAATCCTCAGTTAAGTTTACTCCTAGGTACTTTTTGTTTTGATGGATACAAATTTAAACAAGTTTATTAATTCTTTTTTCTTTTTTTTTACTTTCTCTTCCTGGTGAAAAAGTATACAACTGACTTTTAAACATAGGGAAAACATGGAACATCACTAATAATAAAATAGATAAAAATAGTATTGATAGTATTTTTCTACTAAAAAACAAGCTACAAAATACTCAGTGCTATGAAGGATGGGGGGAGCTGGTTCCTATTTGAAACAACTCTTCTACTTTATTCATAACTCCTAATACAGTAATTCCAGTTATGAACAATAATAAACTGCTGCTGCTGCTGCTGCTGCTGCTAAGTTGCTTCAGTCGTGTCCGACTCTGTGTGACCACATAGATGGCAGCCCACCAGGCTCCCCCGTCTCTGGGATTCTCCAGGCAAGAACTCTGGAGTGGGTTACCATTTCTTTCTCCAGTACATGAAAGTGAAAAGAGACAGTGAAGTCACTCAGTCGTGTCCGACTCTTAGTGATCCCATGGACTGCAGCCTACCAGGCTCCTCCGTCCATGCGATTTTCCAGGCAAGAGTACTGGAGTGGGGTGCCTTTGCCTTCTCCGAATAATAACTTGCTGCTGCTGCTGCTAAGTCACGTTAGTCATATCCGACTGTATGCAACCCCATGGACGGCAGCCCATCAGGTTCTCCTGTCCTTGGGATTCTCCAGGCAAGAACACTGGAGTGGGTTGCCATATCCTTCTCCAATGCATGAAAGTGAAAAGTGGAAGTAAAGTTACTCAGTCGTCCCCAACTCCTAGTGACCCCATGGACTGCAGCCCATCAGGCTCCTCCGTCCATGGGATTTTCCAGGCAAGAGTACTGGAGTGGGGTGCCATTGCCTTCTCCCAATAATAACTTGAGACTTACATAAAGATTTAAGCATAGAAACAGTCATTGTTACATTATAAAGAAATGTTGGAAAACATCAGTAATTTTTTTTTAAGTTAAACAAATTATGATGTATTCACAGGCTAGAGTATCATAACCACATGTAGCATTTCCTATTACATAGAAGAAAGCCCATTATGTCTTATTGAGGGAAATATTCTTATATAAAGATATGAGACATTAAAATGCTATACATGACTAACTCAAGTATACTTTTAAAAAGACAGACTGACAGACAATACAACAACTATTAGCAGTAAGTGATTTTGGGTTCTGGGACTACTTTTCAAATGAACATAGTTTAATATATTTTTATTTTCATGGAGATATTCAAAGTGATCTATATTATAAAATTTTATTAATTATTTTTCAACTTCCTGTTACTGATAATAAGGACAATAATCACTCTTGCAATCATTATTATCATGATATCAAATATAATTAGTTTCATTTTGTTATAAAACATTGATAAGCTATTTAAAGTCAAAGCATTCTCCATCCATAATAAAAATTTCAATGCCAATAATTGTAGTAAAATATTTTTAGAGGAAAAGGAGAATTCAGTAGCCATTTTATTATAAAAAATTTTAAATCTTTTCACTTAAATGCTTTCATCAAAACTGAAGCATTCATCTATTTTAAGACAGAAGGACAAAAAACAGGTTTCCAGAGTTTGCCCCTAATATGGGATTATGCAATATCTAGTTCTTTTTCTCCATAAATTAAATCCAGTCTAATGCCTTAAGCCTCCATTGAATAGCTGTTTCAAGCAAGGCATGGTGATAGGATAACCCTTAGTATCCAGGCTAGAAACCTTCCCAGAGAATAAATTTGAAGGTGGAATTTTTCCTTCCCAATTTTGTTACATAATTTCAAAGCTTAACATGTTAAGAAAAAACTCTATATAATCAATTCAATTAAGCTAAAATTTAGTTTCCAATGTACTTTATTTTTTTCCAATATATTTTAATATAGACAAAATCACACTGTTCAACCATCACAACCTTCTCAGTACTTTCCACATTAATAGATGTATTTCTATTTTTAATTTGTAAACTTATGTTTACCTGTTTTCTTCTCTATCATATACATTTGTTGTTCAGTCATCAAATCGTATCCAACTTTTTGCTATCCCATGCACTGCAGCATGCCAGGCTTCCCTGTCCTTTACACAACCTATAACTGTAAGGCAATTTAATCAGTTTCTCAGATGCTAACAAATCGTCATTGTACCCTCCGTCATAGAAAAGCAAAATTGTGTTAGATATTCTCAGCAGACTTTTAAAAACTGGGGTAAGCCTATTTTTTTCATGTCAGACACATCTTAGATTTAACTATATATATTTTATAGTTTAATTAATAACCTCAATTCTAGAACTTGATTATTCATTCTTTCAAGTAACTTTGTATCACATGCTATGTGTGTACTAAACATGACATGTAGAGCAGTAAATTAGATAGAAGAGATTATTTCCTGAAAGTATCAGGCTAGAAGTGAAAAAAAAAACAGAGCAGATATTCCCAGGTATGTTGTGTGTTACAGAGATGGTTATGGAGCTCATAACCAGTGACCCTAGGTAGATACATCAGTCTCAGGCAAGAGGTGAAGTCGACGGTATCCAAAGCAAAGAGAACAGTAAAGACCATGAGGCAGAGGAAATCTCCATGAATTTTTAGTACCTGAAATGAGTCCCAGATGGTTTAAGCACATTATTGTGAATGAGGTGAGGAGTCAACAAGATTGAGGATGCAGATATACAGATTTTTTTTTTTTTTTCAGTTTTTACCTGCAATGGGAAACTAAGAACAGTAATTAGGAGTACCGTGGGCAGTGAGATAATCATCACAGTTTTTGAGATTTTTCTTGAGCTTTAGCATTAGCATTAGCCATTTTCATAGCAGTATTGACCTTGTGTGAGTTCTGTATTTTATCACTTCATTTCACTCAGTCAAGTATCAGATGTCCCAGAAGAAGCCCAGGTTAAACTCCACCAATAGGGTAAGAAGTAGGAGGCCTCTCATGTGGCCTGATCAACAGACCTAATCTGAACCAAATCCTGGACTCTCCTTCCTAAACCATTCCTATAAACATTTCCAAGTTGAAAAGCTGACTATTCTTCCAAAAGTCTTGTTAAAAGGGCAATCCAGCATCCTCCTCAGTCTTCCCTGGTGGTCTTTCAGTGATAAACATGCCTCTGGGTAGACTGCTGAGGAGCCTCCTCTCCACGGAATGTCCTTGCCCTCTGTATACATCCACCTGTTCCCATTTTTAATTACCATCCTCCAGTATCTGGGACACTCCTCAGTGTTCTTACAGAATGTTCTTATAGAATCCACGTTTTTCTTCTACATTACCATCACCCTGATATGCATTTAAATATCCATATGGTGCTTTCAAAATTTCATATCAAATTCAGTGTCTTCTTGTATCTACTCCTTTTGCACATCCCCAAAGCTTCCCCGTTGGCTCAGAGGGTAAAGCATCTGCCTGCAAGGCAGGAGACCTCGGTTCGATCCCTGGGTTGGGAAGATCCCCTGGAGAAGGAAATGGCAACCCACTCCAGTAGTCTTGCCTGGAGAATCCCGTGGACGGAGTAGCCTGGTAGGCTACAGCCCACAGGGTCGCAAAGAGCTGGACATGGCTGAGTGATTTCCCTTTCACAAGACTGAAACCACATCTTTGGATAACAGGCAGAACCTCTAGCACTCAACGCATTTTGATCTTTTGCCCTCTGAATTTTCAAAAACCTCAGAACTCCATTACCATTAACTTCTTTGGTATTCTTGATAAGTTATAGCCTTGCTAAGTATTACTTTCTCCAAAGGTATCCCCAGCATGAGTAAACTCCAGTCAGGATAAAGGGGAAAGATGCTAAATTTCAATATGAATACCTAGCTATGAATAGGTAGTAAGAACTTGACAGAAGATAATCTGTAGGTTCGCAGAGCTCAAAAAGCAAAAATGGGAAAGAAATGTTTAAAAATGAAACACTCTGAAGCACACTGGAAGAAGAGGGACTAAAGACATCCTCTTTAGTCCTCTCCATTTGTATTCTACATCCGTCTGATACAAGCTGTCGTTAATAGTCCTTTCTTTCTCAAGTCCTGTGAGAAACTTCTGCCCACTCTACAACTTATTTAATTAGTTTTCTGGTACTAAATATTTCTATGAACCTCATTTTATTTTCAAGTTCATATTTATATATCTATTTGTGATCTCCCCTTCTTGCATGAAAATCCCATTGGTAGAAGAGCCTGGTAGACTGCAGTCTGCAGGGGTCCCAAAGAGTCGAACATGACTTAGCCACTGAGCGTGCACGCACATACACTTCTTCCACGAAGGATTTGAGAAAGTTCCCTCTCTGTTGACTGATTAGCACTCTCGCACCTTCAAAGCAAAATTCTCATAAGGGTGGCGAGTAGTGGTTCTCAGACTATGGACCCAGACTAACAGCAAGTCATGTATTTCTGAGATGATATCAGAAATATAAATTTGGTCCAGTCCCAGGTCCGATCAGAAACACTGGGGTGGGGTCCTGTAACTTTTACTCCGGCTGATTTTGATGCTCTCCAAAGTTGGAAAACTATCAATTCTTTTCCTTAACCCTGATGGCACATTAAAAACATCTGGGCTATTTATTTATTCTTGGTTTCACTGGGTCTTCGTCACTACCCACAGGCTTTCTCTAGATGCAGTGAGCAGAGGCTACTCTTCCTCACGGTGCATGAGCTTCTCATTGTGGTGGCTTCTGTTGTGGAGCAAGGGCTCCAGGGCAGGTGGGCCTCACTGGTTGTGGCACACAGGCTTAGCAGTTGTGACACAAGGGCTTTTAGGTGCTCTGCATGCAGAATCTTCCTGGACCAAGGATCGAACCCACATCCGCTGCGTTGGCAGGCAGAGTTCCATCCACTGTACCACCAAGGAACTCCCCCGGGCTCTTTCAAGTAAGACCTTTGCCTGGGACTCACCACGGACCATGCGAAGCCCAATATGGTGGCAGCCCAGGTTCCCCAAGACTCTGATACGAGGGTGGAATCTCGCCTCTGCTTCAGCCCTGTCCCCCACAGAGCTCCTGCACTCCAGCCTGAACCCCGTCCACTCAGAGACACACTCTGTGAATCCTCCTGGACCCCCTGACCCCAGTCCTGCAGACCTCTTCTCCGTCTGCTTGTCACACATTGTCTCTCCAGTCCCACACCACATGTGATAGGATGGTATTTATTCATCTCTGAATTTCATTTAATTGTTAAAACTCAAAACAACTTCCTTTAAAAATAGTTCAGTGTTTAAATACTTTAAAACAATTAAAATTTTAAAACTAGTAAATTGTTTTTAAATTATCAATTATGTAATAAGGAATTATTTCACTATTATAAGGCCTAATACTCATATTAATTGATTTACAAAATACATCTATAAGGAGATAAGCTAAATATAACCATGAAGTTCGTACTGCATGTTTTTTTACACTATTAAAAAATAAAGTCTTAGAAAACAACTTGAAAGTACAGAATAGATATGAGTATATATGCACATATCGGTGAAGGCAATGGCACCCCACTCCAGTACTCTTGCCTGGAGAATCCCATGGACGGAGGAGCCTGGTGGGTCACTAAGAGTTGGACACGACTGAGCGACTTCACTTTCACTTTTCACTTTCATGCACTGGAGAAGGAAATGGCAACCCACTCGTGTTCTTGCCTGGAGAATCCCAGGGACGGGGGAGCCTGGTAGGCTGCTGTCTATGGGGTCGCACAGAGTCAGCAAGAGCAACAGCATGCACATATGGCAAGGTATATTGATATGCATTTAAGTTGTCAATGAACACTATTTAATTTATTCAAGTCTATTACTTTTATAAACAGTGATCAATATCTGCATATAGTGATAATATGATCCACACATCTGTAAGTTGGTAATATCCAAATATATCTCTTTTCTTTTTCATTCTTGGAATTAAATCTAATTTTACATTGTAGAAGTGACTAAAATTATATTATTCATTGTTTTACTATAAATGAAAACAACTTAATTTAGGCATATGTCAGTGCAAGCGATAAACATGCTTCTGACTAAAACATGAGTAAGCCAAAAAGTTCATAAATATCATGAGTTTGATCATTAGTGTTACTTCATATTATTAGAAAGTACATTTACTTGAAGAATATCATTTTTCAAAACATTTATGTTTTGATCTTGAAGCTTAATAAAAGAATTGGTACTGTAGATAACATTGTAATGTCATAGTTTTAAATTTTAGGCTTTTGTTTTTTTCAGAAGTTCTTTTTGTGTGACTGGTCTATACTCATCTTGACATCTTGAAATGCAACTTAAGTTATGCATTAAAGTATAAGTACGTTATAGCTGATGCTATTGCCTTGAAGCATAATGCATAAATCCTTATAGAAGACTCAAACAGAAATAATGTAAACCCTAGTGAAGCCATGTGATTTTAATCACTAAATAGTTGACTGATAGTAAGTCGGTACCATAAGAATTAAGATATCTATGGGAAAACACTCTTTTAAGAAAAAAGAAAGATTAGTTATGAGATTACTAATCAAATATTCACTTATTTATATGTCTATCTTACCATCACTATTATTATCAAGTCTCTTTCATCTTTAGCAGACTTGGAAGAAGGATTTCTATCTACATCATTTGTATTTCTTTCTGATACTTTCTTAAACTTAAACAACACATCTGACTTACTTTTTACTTGGCTGTAATCCAGATAAACCATTAATTCCTTCTTAATTTCTTCCTAAAGATTTGTTTTTCCCTTGTTTATGTGACTAACTAAGATTTTTCTTCTTCCTTTCTGAACATTACCCTGCAGGTCTGTGACTGACATCAAAGCAGTGTGCTGTCTCAATCTGTGGATTAACAAATAGGGAAAAAACTAACTCAGCCTCATGACTAACGAAAACAAGGACTCTCATGCATCAAGGAAAGCTACATATAATTAAAAAGCCCCATTTAATCCATTAGTTTTAGCATCTTCTACTACTACTTCCCCTTGTAACTGAGCTGTTGAAGATTATGGAATCTACCCTTGAGTATTACCTCCTCCCTTCCACCTCTCCTCCTAGAAAGGTGAGAGCCCAACAAGGACCAAAAGGAAGAAAACAGGAGAACGAGAGAGGACTGCATAGCCACAGCCCTTCATCAGCCAAGAGGCAACAGCGTGTAGCATTCCTCTGGGTGGTGGGCAGCATTTCAACCCTGACGAACAATGATGTGCCCATGTTTCCTTCTTCCTTTTGGCTCCACAGTGCCTCTGTATTGGATGTGTGCTAGATGTGTGTCATAACACCAACATCTTAAAATGCAAATTTCTAAAGGAAAGAGACATTAGAGTGTTTAAATTCTATACAGCAGCACAGACATATATATAGAAACAAAATGCTACTCCTCTTGTGGGATTAATTTCATTCTCTTTCCTGATGTGTTATCAGCCTCTTATCATGGATCATTCCAGAAGTCTAGGGAATGGGAATGACTTGTACAAGATCAAGATTCATTGTTTACAGTTAAAAAGCTACTAAATTTTTAAGTATAACATTACTACTGTACATTTAATTGAATGTAAGAATTTAGATATGTACCTGATTCAGCTTTGAAAAGATTTTAAGTGCCAGTCATTTATAAAGATAAATAAGACAATGGCCCTATTTCCCCAAACTTTACTGTTTAATCACAGAAGGAGACAAGTAAACAAATGGAATAGAATACAGTCTTATTTCCAAATACCAATTGCTTTATTCTTCAAGCATCCTTCTGCTACCAGACTATAAACTTCTCTAAGGCAAAGGCAATTTCTTATTCATTTTTATATTCCCAGAGCCAAGGAGACGGCTTTTACCAGTTCATAACTTGGCACAATAGATTTTTGGCTTCTAGAAGTGGGATCCATACTATAAGAATAAAGAGGAAAAAAATGTGTATTTGTAAATGGAGAATCAATAAAGCAAGGAGAAAAGCCATTATCTGACTATGCTTCCCTCAGCATGGCACTGATGTTAACTGCTCTGAAAAGTGCTACCATATCAGCAACAGTAATTGCAAGAACTACAGCTGAACAATAATGGAAACTTTGGCCCTGATTCTGTAAACAGTGTGGGAAATAGATTCTCAGGGACTCTTATGCCTGCATAAGCTAGCTCAGGGCCCTTCACTGCCTGCCCCAGAGCACAGAAGCCCCTGGGTCTCCAGAAGTCAGAGACATCCCTCCAGGCTCGGCTTCATGATGGTCACTCAGACCCCCCCACATGCAGCTTTCATCTGCAGCGTCCACCCCAATCTCGAGCACTGGATAGGGCGCTCTGCATTGGAGATTACTTGGTTGAGAAATCCGATGATGTATGTTTCCTTAAAATGACCAAGGTTCCTAAGAGAAACAGGGTCCTAACAATAAATAACAAAAGCTCATGGATTCATCAATACCTCGATACTGATTCCTAGGGTGAATTGAGCATTTAGAAAGGATTTTAAGTTCAAGATGACACTTTCCAAAGAGACATTATATTTTCTGGATGACTCGTCCAAGAGGTTCCAGGGACTGACCTCTAGACTGAGCATCAGCAACACCAACGCTTCTAACAAGGGGAGCTTCCAGGGCAGCTCTGCTATCCAAGGGTGTGGCCGGGGCAAGGCAACCAAGTGGATGGACAAGAATTCCCGTGGGGAGACTAATATCCCCATTAATGCTTTAAAAAAAAAAAAAAAAACTTGATTACAATGCAAAAATGTTCTCAATTTACTTCTAGTTTAATGTTTGAATTACTCTATGTGTTCTTGGCCTACCTGAGAGTGGCTTAGCTTAGTATGTTTCTCCCTAGTGGAAAGGAGAAAGGTTCATCAACGTCTATTAACGGAAAAAAGAAAAAAAAATAGTACACTGTGGAATTCTGGTTTCAGCAAAAACTTCTGATAGTTCTTTTGTCTCACTGGGAGCTACACACTATTTTGCTCATTTAAGTCAGAGCTGCACAGCACTGTTTAGTGATTAGGTTCAGGGGCCCTGGGGTCGAGTGATCCTGTTGACTCCTGCTCTGTCTCCTGCTGACTGTGCCAACTTGAGCTTCAGTTTCCTCACCCGAGAAATGGGGCAACAACAGTCCCTATATCCTAGGGATGCTGTCGAAAACAAATGACATGAATTACATACATAATTTAGAAGAATGCCTGGCACACAGTGCTATGAAAGTGTTCATCTCTGTGCATTTGTGTGTTTTTGCAAAGCAAAATATTTTGAAAAGCAAAGTAGACTCTATATTGTCTAGAAATTCAGTGGCTGCGAAAAAGATGACTTCATGGTTTCAGAAAGGTTTTTTTGTGTTTTTTTTTTTCAGTCCTACATTGCTAGACGGGGAGAGGAGGACTTTGTGGTATTCATAGACAGCCAAGCACTCAATTTGCATACAGAAATCCAGATACAGAAAGACGTACTACAATATTACCCAATATCATCTGGACACAGAGTGGGAAGTACGGCTCTGGGAGCTACCAGACAGCAGCAAATATGTTATCAAGCTGCAAAGGAAATCAAAATGTACTTTAAAATGTCCCTTTGGTGTACTCTGTCAATATTTTATTTTTCAAAGAACACAGCCTGTCTTCTAGAAATTTCATTAATGTGTTAAACCATCAAAATGTCAATTTGAGTGAAACTTACAAGCAAAAAGCCATTCTCATAGAAGAGATGGAAAAATCAAATCAAGTAAAATTCAATAAAAATGCCCAGATAAAATCAAAAGAAAAAAATTTATATTAAGCTTCTGACAAATACATGCCTGATTATTTCATTCTCAGAAACTATTAAAAGTTCAACAGTCCTCTTGGCGAAGGAGCTCAGCTTCACTTGGAGAATTGTTTTTTGTCATCTGATTGAAATGACAACCATTTTATCACCAAGAAAGATGTGTCAACTAGTTGGATGCAGTACACTTAAGGGAATTCACAGAAACCATTCCTAGCATCAATTTCTAGCTTTTTCACATTAGATTTTTTATTTCCAAGGAATGTCTAGAGAACTAAAAGCTCCAATGTTCCTTGTAAGACAAATCTTATGACCCTTCAAAAGTAAACTGAGAAAGTCCCAATGATAGAAGATACAGAATTGTAGTAACTCCTTACAATGAAAAACCATTCCTTAGCCTAAAAAGTGAGTTTTGGGAAAAGAGGGTTAAATTACAATGTACCGCCACAGATTTCTGTCTGTACTTCTTTTTTGTTTGTTTTCCCTAATTTTATGGAACAGTATTGAAAATAATTTGGAAAGTCTCTTTAAAAACAATCCAACTAGGAAAGAGCATCCTGCTGATTACATTGTGTTACCATTTTTTAATAACCTTTAATGCGTTATTATGTATCTATCTTTGGCTGCACCGGGTCTTCATTGCTGTGAGTGGGTTTTCTCTAGCTGTGGTGAGCAGGGACTACTCTGCAGCTGCAGAACATGTATTTCTCATTCTAGTGGCTTCCCCTTGTTGTGGAGCAGGGGATCTAGGGTATGTAGCTTCAGCAGTTGCGGAGTGTGGGCTTAGCTGCCCAGCAGCAGCATATGGAATCTTCCCAGAGGAGGGCACGAATCTGTGTCCCTTGAATTGGCAAGCCAATTCTTAATCACTGGACAACCAGGGAAGTCCAAATTTAACGTTCTGATGACCTTTGATAATTATATTAAATGATATATGCTTCTTTAACCTAAAGGATTTTTTAAAATTTTTATTTTATTGGCGTATAGTTGACTTACAATGTTGTGTTAATTTCAGGTGTACCAAAACATGATTCAGTTATTCAAATACATGTATCTGTTCTTTTTTCAGGGGTTTCCCCAGTGGCTCAGTGGTAAAGAATCCATCTGCAGTGTAGGAGAACCAGGTTTGAGCCCTGGGTCGGGAAGATCCCCTGGAGAAGGGAATGGACACCCATTCCAGTATTCCTGCCTGGAGAATCCCATGGACAGAAGAGTCTACAGGGCTACAGTCCAAGGGGTCCCAAAGAGTCAGACACAACTGAAGTTACTGAGTATGCATGCATGCACATATTCTTTATCAAGATTTTTCATTTCTAGTCTTAAATCAGTTTGCTAGGAGTTTGCAACTCTGTCATTATGGGCATTTTGGGCAACAAATAGCAAGCCTGGACAACAGTTCCAGGACTCTGAACGCTGTAATAAGGAATCATGGAAAATCCAAGCTGAAAGGGGACTGGACATCAGGGTTCACAAGCTCAAGCCCTACAGAGGCCGTTACCTGGATACATGACAACGGGACCTAAGGTAACCTAGGGGGAGCATTTCTGGTTGAAGAGATTACAACTCCAACAGGTATGTGGGTTGTACCAAACAAGTCTTCAAGGGACTTCAAAAGATCTGTTTCAAATGCTGACCTAGTGCAGCAAGATAACTAAGGCCCACAGAGTGTGAAGGGTCCACGGGCACAAAGTACCACACCTGGGGTCAGAATTCAGCTTTCCTGAATTCCACCCCAATGCTCTCTCTGCTTTATCTGTTTCTTCTGCTAAAAGCAATGCATTCTGCTCCATTTTTAACACATAAAAAGCACAGCAGGTCTAATGAGAAGACACAGAAGTCCAGAATCATATACAACAAGAAGTCAAAGGCAGTCCTCAAAAATCCCACAGCTCTAGGAATTTTCTCATAAAGATTTTGTATCTTCCATATTCCGTATCTTGAAATAGCCAAACCCCTCAAGTACAAGAGTTCCCTTGCCCTGTCCACACGGTCCATCTAAATTCAGCCCAGCAGTCTCAATTCCTAGGAGTCCAGACTGAGCTTCAAAACAGATGGCTGGAAACCATGCAGAACATTTCTGCAATGACACAGCTCATTTGTTTTTCTCTGCATAGAAATGACCTCTATCTTTCTGTTCACGGAGTAATGGATAATATACCAGACCAGGAATCAAGAGGATGATTGCAGAATTGGTTTTACAACTGACTGTGCACATTCTGGACAAGACCCTTAACCTTTTTCATTCTAATTTCCTTCTAAGTTGAATAGGTAGATAAGGTAATCCATAAAGTCTTTTTCTGTATCCCTCTTTTGTCTTTATGTGGGTGTACATACCTTTGGGTGAAAAATATTCGCACAGATGACAACAACGAAAAAAACTTTCTAGCAAATAATCCTCATTGCTGCTGTTGCTGCTAAGTCGCTTCAGTCGTGTTCAACTCTGTGCGACCACATAGACGGCAGCCCACCAGGCTCCTCCATCCACAGGATTTTCCAGGCAAGAACACTGGAGTGGGTTGCCATTTCCTTCTCCAATGCATGCATGCATGCTAAGTCGCTTCAGTCGTGTGCGACTCTGTGCGACCCCATGGACAGCAGCCCACCAGGCTCCTCCATCCACAGGATTCTCCAGGCAAGAACACTGGAGTGGGTTGCCATTTCCCTCTCCAGTGATCCTCACTAGAGAAAATCTAATCTAGACAGCATCCCTCTAACACTTACACTAACTCAACAATCTGCCTTTTACCCACAGATGTTATGGAAATATTTATAGTCAATAATATGAATAGCTTCTAGCTGCCAAAACCATAGGCCTCTGTCATAGTCTTGATTTTCTTAGACTTCTGCAAAATTTAGCACTGCTATTCGTCCTCTAGTTTTCCTTTATTTCCATCTTGATGTCTGTGACAACACTCCTGGAATCTATTTCCTTAATTAATTTACTTTCAGACTCTCAGGTCCTTTCTGTCAGCCCTCCCCTTAAACTTCTGTCAAATCTTCCTCTTCTCACCCTGTGCTGGCGACAGACTCACCCCTCCTCAGCATCAGCACTGCTATCTGGAGATACTAATGATTCTCAGATCCGAGCCCCTCACTCTGTCCTCTCTCCTAAGAGATCCTCCCAACTGCCCCCTAAATGCTGCACAGTTCAGTTCAGTGCAGTTGCTCAGTCATGTCCGACTCCTTGCAACCCCATGAACCGCAGCACGCCAGGCCTCCCTGTCCATCACCAACTCCTGGAGTTCACCCAAACTCATGTAATTGAGTCGGTGATGCCATCCAACCATCTTATCCTCTGTCATCCCCTTCTCCTCCTGCCCTCAATCTCTCCCAGCATCAGGGTCATTTCAAATGAGTCAGCCCTTCGCATCAGGTGTCCAAAGGATTGGAGTTTCAGCTTCAACATCAGTCTTTCCAATGAACACCCAGGACTGATCTCCTCTAGGATGCTACACAGACAATGCTGCACAAACAACTGAAAACCTGCCATCTAGCAAACAGGTCTTTGGTTCGCATCCTCCACATCACCCAAGCTAAATCTACGGCATCATTCTCAAGTTGTCTTGTTCTTAGTTCTGACATCTAGTCGGTCACCAATTCCTTTCAATTTGTGACAAAAATGTTGAAAAACTCCCCTTCTGGGCACTGTCTCCTGACTTTGTACTTATCTTCAGCATGTGGATAGCTACAATAAGCTCCTAAATAATTTCTATCATTCTAGTTTTTCTCCCGTCTAACCCATCAACTGAACTCCTTAATTATCATTCTAACACAAAAATCTGATCATGCCACTCCCACTGCCTTAAAAATTTAGGACTCTAAACTCCATGAAGTAAATCCTAAAACTCTCACTGCATCCTATGTATGTGCACAGTCGCTCAGTTGCATCCGATTCTTTGCAGCCCCATGGACTGTAGCCTGCCAGGCTCCTCTGTCCATGGAATTTTCCAGGCAAGAATACTCGAGTGGGTTGCCATTTCCTACTCCAGAGCATCTTCTGGACCTAGGAATTGAACCTGTGTCTCTTTGCATTTCCTGCGTTGGCAGGCAGATTCTTTATCACTTTGCCACCTGGAAAGATAATGCATCCTATATCATCCTTCAGATTCTAGACTGAGCCCCCATTTTGCTTCCTCCTGCTTCTCCAGTGGGTAGAGGGGCACAACTTTACTCTTCTTGAAATTGTGATGCATGATTCTATTACACTTTCCTTGAATGTCACATCCCTCTGCCTAGAATACTCCAACCCCTTCCTAATCTATGAAGCTTTCTTAAGCTCCCCAAAGCAATTGATGGCATGATTCTCTGACTCCAGCAGCACAACCAGGAGATCTGACAAATATAAATATATTCATGGAAACTAAAGATTGAGGGAAAGAGGAGAAGGGAGTGATGGCATATGAGATGTTTGGATGGCATCAGCGAATCAATGGACATGAATTTGAGCAAACCTCGGGAGAGAGTGAAGGACAGGGAAGCCTGGCATGCTGCAGTCCATGGGGTTGCAAAGAACTGGATACAGCTTAGTGACTGAACAGTAAGTCAGATTATTACACATTAAGGTAGCACCATCAGTGCTGGGATGTATAGCGGCTGCACACGGCTGTGTGGCAGCACTTGTAATGACTGTATTTCTGTCTAGCGTACAGGCCATGTCTAACCGTGGTGTGTACTCCCTCAACTAACAAACTGCCTAGGCACCTTCTCCATAAACTAAAGAAAATGGTTCCTGGATAGTTTCTTCCCAATGACCAAAGTTAAAAAATAGAGATAAATTGGAAAGACTCTTCCTAAGAACTCATAAAGAACTGTGAGTTTTTAAAACTGCGAGTTAAAAAAAAAATTAACCTTTTAAATAAAATCTGTGCATCTTTGTTATATGCTCTAGCCTGAATCTGCCATGATCATAAATCTAAAAAACAAAAGGACATACAAAGTCAGTAATCAGTTCTCTTCTTTTGACATGTAAAAGTTCAAATCAAAATTTTATAGTTATTTACAATTTTGTGCGTGTGTATGTGTTTAAAGACGTGTTGGTATCCAGGAAGTAGAAAAGCTTGTTTTCACCATGAGCAAGAATTATTAAATTAGACAGTTTTTCCCAGGACAATGAGCTATTGAGATTTAGAGAACTGACCTACAGTTGACCGATATTTTGGCCATTCCTAAAAGTCAATAAAAGTCCACTGAACCTCTAATTTAATTTCATAGTCCTCATTTTGCAGTTAAAATCTGTTTCTAGTCAGAAATTTGGAATCCATGCTGACTAAAAAGAATCAGTATATGAAATCTGAACTTCTTAAATGTGATTCCAGGACATCTGTACAGTTCTTGAAAGTATTTTTCAAGACTTCAGTGTTTATTGGACCAGAACATAGTAAGAAAAATATAAAATAATCAACCTGATAAAAACCACCTTTCCACTTACACTATTTCCTGAATACTTCACATGCAGAAGCTTAACTACATTTTAACATTCAGGTCAAGGTTTCTCAACCTTGGCACTCCTGGGCTGGATATCGTTTTGATGTAGAGGGCTGTCCTCTGCATTGTACAATGGTTAGCACATCCTTAAGTGGCACTAGATGACAACAAATGTCAGTACTTCTCCCAGGTGTGACACTCAAAGATTTCTCCAAACGTTGCCAATTGTTTCCTAGGAGGCAAAATGCTCTCCAGTTGAGAATCATTGCTTCAGATAGTGAGCAGATTGGCTTCTTTTGGTATCCACCATATAGCACCTCATTTAGCACTTAATAGGTATTCAATAAATAGTTCCTGGAATAAATTAGTAAGTGTGAATTACACTTAAGACTATGTCATATTCTATCTCAGCAATCCTATAATTACATATGTCTTAGCCCCAATGAGTATCCATGGCCTCCCTAGTGGCTCAGAGGGAAAAAATCTGCCTGCAATGCAAGAGATCTGCGATCAATCTCTGGGTCGGAAAGATCCCCTGGAAAAGGGAATGGCAACCCACTCCAATATTCTAGACTGGAAAATTCCATGGACAGAAGAGCCCGGTGGGCTACAGTCCATGGGGTCATAAAGAGTTGGACATGACTGAGTGACTCACACTTTCACTTCACCTTAGCTCAAGGAATATCCAGTCCATATATACTGATGAAAAGTGAGCGACCCCCGCCCCCCACTCCTGGGAATAGTTAAAAAACCAACAACATTTGACTTCCTTATGTGTAAGTATACCGCTAGGACTTCCCTGGTGGCTCAGACAGTAAAGCGTCTGTCTACAATGTGGAAGACCTGGGTTCGATCCCTGGGTCGGGAAGATCCCCTGGAGAAGGAAATGGCAATCCACTCCAGTACTCCAGGGATTGCCTGGAAAATCCCCTGGACAGAGGAGCCTGGTAGTTACAGTCCATGGGGTCGCAAAGAGTCAGACACGACTGAGCGACTTCACTTTCCTGTATGCTGTGTAATTTTTTATCTGAGCGAGACCACCACTTACCATCATTCCTCTTCAGAGATTACAGACTCCTCGTGCAACTGGGAAATAACATTGCCTTCTGAGAGTTAAACCGTCAAACCATCACTGAGCAGATACAACAGAAGTCATAGAAAGTCATCTTAAAGGGGTCAGATGTCTCCAAGACTGGCAGACCTTGGCTGTAACTTCACTGAATATATTAACATCAATGGAAGATGCCAGGGAAGAGAGAGCTGCTGAAGCTGGGGAAACATCTTGAAGGTAACCATGGGGTCGGAGCAATCCAGAGACCGACTACATGTAGTGTAGCTCTCTGCCAGTCACATCTTCATATTATGGTTTTACAAGTAAACTACACGGGGAGGCAAATTATTAGAAGTTTGCTTGTTGAGCATAAAATCTGAACAAAAGAAGTTGTTTATACAACAGAAAGCTTAATATCTGCAAACACTCTTATTTGAGTATAGCCTTGGCCACAGGCAAAAATTTACCAGATGAATGTCACCGTAGAGAGCCCTCCAAAGACCACAGGTTGCCCCCCAAAAGCACGGTGCCCTATGGGCCTTTTCTGCAAGTAACTTCTTTCTTGGGGCTTCTAAGATATTTTTCCTTGCTTTTTAAAACTGCTTGCTTGTTTTCTTGGCTCATTTCTGAATGAACATCATCATATGCAAAAATTAAATATAGACAAGGTGGGGTCACTCCTTATATTGTCTTTTAGGAAAGAAAGAATTGATTTCTATTTGAGACATTACACACTGTCTCATATTACGGGGCAATTTCTAATCACTATTTTTTCAAAATAAAGAGCTGTTTGGGAACACACGCCAGCCTGAAATGAGGTCAAGCAGTGACTTTGAAACACAGAAAGAACCTGATAGAAGCAAATAAAACAAGGGAAAAATTTTTAACACAAGTCATTATTCAAGGCACTATAACTTCATCTTTGAATAGTAATAACATTCTGGGTACCTATGAACATATATCTCACGATCAATTTTTTAAATCCCTACACTATGCAAATTGATATCTGTGGTTTGCACTGAAATTATACATAGATCCAAAGAGTGCTGTATTTCAAATAATTTGGTAGGAAGCAATCATATTGTCAATCTCATTATATAACTCACAAAATAACCTGGGTGATGATAACGAACACACAGCTCTGCACAAGATGCATATAAAAATTGCTATTTCATAAAATATGAGTGGAGAAATTATAATAAAATTTTATTGCATAATCAGTCACATTAATAAATATGATGAGTTAAAGAGATGCTTAATCTGTATCTCTAAATGTTTATTCAATGTGTCCTTCTCTTTCCGATTTAAACAGTTTCACAGTGGAAAGGGAGAATTTACCTAATATTAGGGAATGGCACCTCTTTGAGCTCATAGATCAATTTATGTATGGCCTTCCCTTCTGATTTACTTGGATGACTTAGAGGAGACCAGAGCACTTTATTTTACATACATACATACATATATTTTAAATATACATATTAAATGATAAGAGATACTTGCATGGTAAGTTGCTTTAGTTGTGTCTGACTCTCTGTGACCCTATGGACTGTAGCCTGCCAGGCTCCTCTGTTAATGGGATTATCCAGGCAAGAATACTGGAGTGGGTTGCCATGCCCTCTTCAGGGAATCTTCCCAAACCAGGGATTGAACCCATGTCTCTTATGTCTCCTACACTGGCAGTCATGTTCTTTACCACTATTACCACCTGGGAAGCCCCAGTGATAGAGATACCTATCAGTTCAGTTCAGTCACTCAGCTGTGTCCTACTCTTTGCGATCCCATGAACCACAGCACGCCTGGCCTCCCTGTCCATCACCAACTCCCGGAGTTTACCCAAACTTATGTCCATTGAGTTGATGATGCCATCCAACCGTCTCATCCTCTGTCGTCCCCTTCTCCTCCCGCCTTCGATTTTTCCCAGCATCAGGGTCTTTTCCAATGAGTCAGCATTTTGCTGACTCATCAGACAGCATTTTGCTGACTCAGGTGGCCAAAGTATTGGAGTTTCAGCTTAAACAGTAGTCCTTCCAATGAACACCAAGGACTGATCTCCTTTAGGATGGACTGGTTGGGTCTCCTTGCAGTCCAAGGGACTCTCAAGAGTATTCTCCAGCACCACAGTTCAAAAGCATCAATTCTTCAGCACTCAGCTTTCTTTATAGTCCAACTCTCATATCCACACATGACTACTGGAAAAACCACAGCCTTGACTAGATGGACCTTTTTTTGGTAAAGTAATATCTCTGCTTTTTAATATGCTGTCTAGGTTGGTCACAGCTTTTCTTCCAAGGAGCAAGCATCTTTTAATTTCATGGTTGCAGTCACCATCTGCAGTGATTTTGGAGCCCCCAAAAATAAAGTCTGCCACTGTTTCCCCATCTATTTCCCATGAAGTGATGGGACCAGATGCCATGATCTTAGTTATAGATAAATACAAATGTGTTCAAAAAACAATTCAGACAATGACTGCAGCCATGAAATTAAAAAACGCTTCCTCCTTGGAAGAAAAGCTATGATGAACCTAGACAGCATATTAAAAAGCAGAGACATTACTTTGCCTACAAGGTTTCAGTCAAAGCTATGGTTTTTCCAGTAGTCATGTATACATGTGAGAGCTGAACTATAAAGAAGGCTGAGCACCTAAGACTTGATACTTTCAAATTGTGGTGCTGGAGAAGACTGTTGAAAGTCCCTTGGACAGCAAGGAGATCAAACCAGACAATCCTAAAGGAAATCAACCCTAAACATTTATTGGAAGGACTGATGCTGAAGCTGAAGCTCCAACACTTTGATTCGAAGAGCCAACTCATTGGAAAAGATCCTGACGCTGGGAAAGATTAAGGGCAGGAGGAGACAGGGGAGGCAGAGGATGAGGTGGTTGGATGGCATCATCAACTCAATGAACTCGAATCTGAGCAAACTCTGGGAGACAATGAAGGACAGAGAAGCCTGGTGTGCTGCAGTCCATGGCATGGCAAAGAGTCAGATATGACCGAGGAATTGAACAACAATACGTAAAAGATCTATATATAGGTATATCTACATCTGTAGATACCTACTAAGATTGAGTTGGAAATTCAGGTAGAAGCCTCACCTAATTTGAAGAAGAGAAAACATTCAGAAAGCTTGAATGCCATATTATAATGACCAAGACATGAAAATGACTGCTACAAAGGAAAACATCATTCTCATTTTTCCAATGTGAGCTTTGTCTACACTGGTTGACATGACAATTCTAAGAACCCTGTGAAACACAATATTCAGTGGATGTTTGACTGCCCTGCTTACTCTCCAAAGTAACATCAGGAACAGCATCCCTTCCACCCTTCTCTTCATGTGCTGGACAGGGCTCTGAAACAGGTGCATACGCTTGATCAATCCTTTAATTTGTACTTTTCCACACCTACACAGTTCTCATTAAATGCATTCATGGCACAGGGAAGTTTAATTCAAGTTCAGTGAACACAAGTGCAGAGACGATAACTACATGTGTGAGAGCCCCCCTTTCTTCACCAGCAGTGACAATGCACACAAGCCCTGGGCCAGCCTCTCCACCTCCTTCTCACTTTGCCTTATGGTTACTGTGCGTGCAATCTTAGCACAAGCACACAAACTCACACATATAGTTTATGTGTGAATCTTTAGGTGTCTCTAATATCCTTCTTTCATGTTTATCTTGGCACATTTCATCTTTGAAACATGCCAGTTCTGGAAATGCTGAAGAACCCTAGAAAAAAAAAATGCTAACTTAAAGACTTTTTATCTGTAAGAGTGGTGGTCTAACTTCTGAAATCAATTTCTTCGTTTAATATCCAAATCATAGAATTCATAGCCAAAATACATCTAGGGATCATAACAGAGGCATAAGAGCTATCTTGTCGATTTTCAGTTAATTCTTCTCTCCCTATCCCTCTTATGCAGGCAGTTTGTCTTTGGGCAGGACTATTTTTAAACCTCTATGTTTTCCCTCTGCCTACACGGTCCACTATGCCTCAACTAGCTATCATATATTAACTGTGTATTAACTTAAATTAAAATTCAGTTATTAGGTTACACTAATCACATGGCAAGTACTCAACAGCCACTTGGGCCTATGAATTTGAAGCACATACAAAGAATACTGTCCAACATCACAGAGAGACAGAAGCATTGAATGACACCAAGGACAGGGACTCAGACACAAACTAAGGCAGGAATGGGAAAAGGCGTTAAGTCTGTATTATCTTTGCTGCCATAATAAATTTATTTTCCAACTGTTTCTTCATTCTTTTCACCAATTATTTTATACAGACCGTGTCTATGCTCAGTGGCTCAGTCGTGTCTGACTCTTTCACTCCCCATGGACGGTAGCCCTCCAGCCTCCTCTGCCCATGGATTATCCCAATATGAATACTGGAGTGGGTTGTCATTTCCTCCTCCAGGGGATCTTCGCAACCCAGGGATCGAACTCACGTCTCCTGTGGCTCCTGCATTAGCAGGCTAGATTCTTTACCATTAAATCACCTGGGAAACCCTTTATACAGCTCACAGGATAGCAAATTTCTACAAAACATTCTCTTAAACACTAATACATAATTAGTATTCTGTATTATATACAAATACAGCATATATTCTTGCTCTGGGTTTGCCAAACTCTAAGAAACCATGTGGTAACTACCTGACTTTGAGGACCACTGGCCCCTGTTGATACTACTCAGCTCTACTGTCTTAAATGATGTGCCATCAAATGGGCACAGCTATGTTCCCAAAGAAAGGCAATGCCCAAGAATGCTCAAACTACTGCACAATTGCACTCATCTCACACGCTAGTAAAGAGATGCTTAAAATTCTCCAATCCAGGCTTCAGAAATACGTGAACCGTGAACTTACAGATGTTCAAGCTGGTTTTAGAAAAGGCAGAGGAACCAGAGATCAAATTGCCAACATCTGCTGGATCATGGAAAAAGCAAGAGAGTTCCAGAAAAACATCTATTTCTGCTTTATTGACTATGCCCAAGCTGTGTGACTGTGTGGATCACAATAAACTGTGGAAAATTCTGAAAGAGATGGGAATACCAGACCACCTGACCTGCCTCTTGAGAAACCTATATGCAGGTCAGGAAGCAACAGTTAGAACTGGACATGGAACAACAGACTGGTTCCAACTAGGAAAAGGAGAATGTCAAGGCTGTATATTGTCACATTGCTTATTTAACTTATATGCAGAGTACACCATGAGAAACGCTGGGCTGGAAGAAGCACAAGCTGGAATCAAGATTGCTGGGAGAAATATCAGTAACTTCAGATATGCAGATGACACTACCCTTATGGCAGAAAGTGAAGAGGAAGTAAAAAGCCTTTTGATGAAAGTGAAAGAGGAGAGTGAAAAATTGCCTTAAAGCTCAACATTCAGAAAACGAAGATCATGGCATATGGTCCCATCACTTCATGGCAAATAGATAGGGAAACAGTGGAAACAGTGTCAGACTTTAATTTTGGGGTTCCAAAATCACTGCAGATGGTGACTGCAGCCATGAAATTAAAAGACGCCTACTCCTTGGAAGGAAAGTTATGACCAACCTAGATAGCATATTCAAAAGCAGAGACATTACTTTGCCAACAAAGGTACGTCTAGTCAATGCTATGGTTTTTGCAGTGGTCATGTATGGATGTGAGAGTTGGACTCTGAAGAAAGCTGAGCACCGAAGAATTGATGCTTGTGAAGTGTGGTGTTGGAGAAGACTCTTGAGAGTCCCTTGGACTGCAAGGAGATCCAACCAGTCCATTCTGAAGGAGATCAGTCCTGGGTGTTCATTGGAAGGACTGATGCTGAAGCTGAAACTCCAATACTTTAGCCACCTCATGCAAAGAGTTGACTCACTGGAAAAGACCCTGATGCTGGGAGGGATAGGGGGCAGGAGGAGAAGGGGACAATAGAGGATGAGATGGCTGGATGGCATCACCGACTTGATGGACATGAGTTTGAATGAAATCTGGGAGTTGGTGATGGACAGGGAGGCCTGGCATGCTGGAATTCATGGGGTCACAAAGAGTCAGACACGACTGAGTGACTGAACTGAACTGAACTGATGTTCTCATAAAATATAATTTATAAACCAAGCATGGGCTAGATTGCCCACAGACCACATTTTCCCAACTCTGACTCTAGTTGATGGATAAGCACTTACATAATAGGTATACAATTCTATATAGATGTAAGATACACTGTGGTAAATGCTACTGCATGTTCAGTATCTTTAGGAAACTTAGAGTTGAGAGACAAATTTTGATTGAATGAACTGGAGATTTCCCAGAGGAGGGGAGATACAAAATGGTCTTGAAAGATGAACATGAGCTCAGTGAGTAAATATGAAGAGAAGGGGATTTCAGGAGGAGGAAACAACTTGCAGAAAGGCTTAACAGCACAGGACTTGCTCAATGAGTTGGCGGCAGATCACTGTAACTGGAGCTGACAGAGGCACTGGGACACATACTAGTAGGAGGCCATCAGGCTGTCTAAGACTATTCCAGGACGTTCTTTCCTAGCATCAACAGAAAGCAGGATTTCTCTAAGTGGTCTATGGCTCAGCTGCATCATCTCTGTTGTTTATTAAAGTTTATAGTCGTGGCCCCAAGCCCCCAAAATGTCAATTTAGTGGATTTGTAGTGCTGCTTATAAAGTTCTATTCTGAGCAAGCACTGCTGATTCTGAGACACATTTTTTACATGTGAGAACCACTGACATACATGGTTAGTTAAAATATCTTTAACTGCAATTCCTAAATCATTTAACACAGGCTGAACAATTTTAACATTTTACATGGGCTGAACATTGAAAACAAGCTGAAGAGTCTTAGAATTATTATTGAGCTTGTTTCCAGCCTTCATCCTCCCTTCAATGAAAGTCAGTTTACTCTTCACTGTTTAAAGGAGTTTCAAGAAGTCTCTCCTCGAGCTAACTCATTTCAATTCACTGCATGAGCCTGTGTGTACTATATCACTCCACTCTACAGATGAATTTTTATAGTTTAGCTATTCCCTGTTCCAGGTTTCAGTTTTCTGAACTGAAATAACTCCTTAAAATGACTCTCACTTGCATCCCTTACTCACATGTTCTTGATCAACTGATTTGTCCAATGGAATTTTTCCATAAAACATTCTTGGAGTTTATTGTACATGACACAACATTACTGTAGTTTATCGTACATGGCAGAAATACACTATGCTTTTTATTAATTCACAAAATCATAAGAAAAATACAGTTGAACTCCATAGCTTCATTAAAGATAGCTAGTGATGTGAAGACCTCTCTAATCAATAAAAATCCATCAAATCCTTTAAAAAAAGAACAACTTCTTCCGGCCGTCTCCTGGTACAAAAGCTCTCTTGGACCTTGGTATCTTCCAAGTAGAATCACTTTTCCGTAAAAGCATCACCTTGCTTATCTACATTAAAACTCGTTTTATCTTACCCACTCAGGAAAACTTTCTATAAAATAAATTCATTTTAATCATTTTGAACATTTAAGACATTTATAGACCAAAATTTGTTATGATGGTGTAGCATTCTAAAATCGATCATTTTTAAAGCAAAGGCTTTCATTTGAATTGGAGAAACTAACATCTGCAACCGGGGCTCTAAATTTGAAATTATTATAAAATACAGTGAATTATGTATAAATCTATTGCTATAAGGACCTTCTTAGGAGCTATGCATACTTAACATTTAAAACTGTTGATACAGCAGAATTAAGAACTTTCCTTAAAGATGGTCCTTTATTGAAAGGCTGTTCAGGCAAATTGAAGCATTTATAAATATGTTCTAAAACACAGTGGCACTTTTTAAAAAAGAAGGTCCTTTCAAACAAAACATTCATGGGGAGAACTTGAAAACTGCATAGAGAGATAAGCACCTAAGTGAGATGTGAATAAAGCCTATCACCAGGTCTCTTCATGGAAATAAAGAACATGAGAAAATTAATCCTATAATAAAGAAAAACATTTGAATCTTAAGTTTACAGGCTCAGAGAAAGTAAATCACTTCCAAAAGTCAGAGCTTATCTCTAGGAAACAGGAGGGAAAATTGTTTTGCTTAGATGCAGACTCTTCACAAACATCCCAAATAGTCTAGCGGACTCCCCAGCAAGAGTTAAAAGCAGGGATGAGCTTGAAAAAGTTTAACATCTGGTTCTCCTGGGAAGTGAGGAAGTAGGAAGCTTGGATTTGCAATGTCTGCCAATTTCTGTGGTATAAATATTCCTAGTGGGTGATTTCAAGCCACCAGTATGAGGTCACTGAAAGTGGAGTCAGGAAGAAATGCCAGCTCTGTGAGCTGGTACACAGTGGTTCCACTACACCTCTAGAAAAGAAACCAAGATTAAGCTGTGACACTAATTTTAGCATGTCCAAATGAATATGGAAAATGCAGTCTGCATTATAAGACCAGTAAAACACAGGTCCACAATTGAAGGGGATTTTTAATATCTCCGGGATTCTTTCATGAGCATGAACATACTAAGTCGCTCAAGCAGTTGATCAAATAGAATAATATTTCAAATCTACTAGACTGTACTTACATATACAGTACTTTTGAATATATATATGTATACACACACACATATACGTGTATGTGTGTATGAAAGTGAAAATCGCTCAGTTGTGTCTGATTCTTTGTGACCCCATGGATTATACAGTCCATAGAATTCTCCAGGCCAGAATACTGGAGTGGGTAGCCTTTCCCTTCTCTAGGGGAATCTTCCCAACCAGGGATCAAACCCAGATCTCCCGCACTGCAGGTGGATTCTTTACCAGCTGAGCTACAAGGGAACCCTAAGAATACTAGAGTGGGTAGCCTATCCCTTCTCCAGGAGATCTTCCTGACCCAGGAATCAAACCAGGGTCTCCTGCATGGCAGGTAGATTCTTTACCAACTGAGCTATCAGGGAAGCCCTATGTGTATATGTACATGTATGAACTGTTCAGTTTTTTTTTGTTTGTTTGTTTTAGTTGCTAAGTCATATCCAACTTTTTGTGACCCCATGGACTGTAGCTTATCAGGATCCTCTGTCCATGGGATTTTCAGGGCAAGAATACTGGAGTGGGTTACCAATTCCTTCTCCATGTATATTAATACATATTATATATTCAAACAAAATAAACAATGAAAATTTACCCTACAGCTTAATGAAGCTTCCCTGGTGGGGTGGCTCAGATGGTAAAGCGTCTGCCTGCAATGCAGGAGACCTGGGCTTGATCCCTGGGTCGGGAAAATCCCCTAGAGAAGGAAATGGCAACCCACTCCAGTATTCTTGCCTGGAAAATTCCATGGACAGAGGAGCCTGGTAGGCTACTGTCCATGGGGTTGCAAAAAGTCTGACTCAACTGAGCAACTTCACTTTTCACTTTAATGGAAGCAGATGACTAGATTAACTCCATGTGTTTCCAAGGCATTGTTATAGAAGAATGGTGGTATAGTCACTGGAAGAAGCACAGATTTTAAAATCAGAAAGACAAATTGGAATGCCCTAATTATCAATCATGATTTGTGTAACCCTGAACTCATTTGACCTAGTTGTACCTATGAGTTCCTGTATTTAATCTAGATAATGCCAATTCTGATGGGATTATGCTTGGCACTAAGAGCTCATAAAGGTTTAATGCCTAAACTGTCAACAAGCCCCAAAAAACACACACATCAACACACACATTCCAGGAAAGAGTACTTAATCTCCACGTTGTCTACCATTAGTCATTTCTGCTTTTACTTCTGGATGCCTTAATATGTCAAACAGCTTCTTTTTTACAACACCTGAGTTCATTTGTTTTGTCAGATGTAGCCAATACTGTCCTAATAGAGACCAATAGGAATAAAATGGCTGATTTATAGGATCCTGGTGAAATTTATCACTATACACGTAAAGTGCTGAGGGAAATGCCTAAAATACGTTATACTAGGTGCCACACATTTACCAAAAACTTCCGTCCTTCCTTTATACATCTGGAAGGATTAGTGGCAGAAAGACTATGCATGAGAAAAGGCAGGGCCCTAGCACAGGTACACCACGTATTAGTCCCATGACCTTCTCCAGCCCCTCAGTTGTTAAATTATTTAATAGAATCCAGTATTATCGACTGCAAAATATGATTGTGAGAATTAAGCAAGAAAAAGCAAGTGAAAAGGTCTTCAAAATTGTTGGTGCTTGATAAACATCAGTAAACTTACTTCTTCAAGGCCGCCCCTACATAGATGGGCACAGAAGCTGGATAAAAATACAGTCGGCTCAAGGATGTACTGTACAACACTGAGAATATAGCCAGTGTTGTGTAATAACTGCAAACAGAAAACAACCATTAAAGATAATAGAAAGGTTAAAAAAAGATTTTTAAAGAAGAATCAATGAAATTGCACATATATATATAACTAAACACACACAGAAATAAAAAACAGTGAAAAGCAAACTTGGGATAAAAAATTCTGCAGAGCTACCAACTAGAGGCTTATAGAGACATTTACAATTCCTGGTAATTCATTCAAGTCTCTGATGCATTTCTATGCAGAGGATGTAAGGTTTATTAATATTAAAGCACATCCAATTATTTTATCAGTTTACAGCTTTGCCCTCCTACCTGCTCTTTGCCATGAAAGAAACAGCCTCAAGGTCTTGCATTTTTTTCATAAATAAATATCATGTATTTAACGCATAAGTTTAATGATAAAAATTTTGTACACTTTGCTAATACACTTTGTATGCTTTAACTCATTTGATTCCTTACAATTTCAAATGTGACATGAGTCATATTAAGCTTATTAATATAACCAGATAATATATTACATATTAACCTTATTTTGTAATTCCTGAGAACTTACTTTCCAAGGATTACATAGCTGGAACTGTCAAAGAAACAGAAAGGAATTCAGATCTAACTCCAAAGTCTATATATCTTCAAACACTGACTACAGTATAATAGAAGGCATTTTAAAATTCAAAAAACCAATGTTTTTATAGTTCCCCATGGCTTAGAAATAACTCATTGCTATTCCTCAGACATGCCATACATCAAACTATAAAATATATCTCCCATAAGCCTGCCATTTTACAGACTTTTCAGTATTTTCCCCTTTATCCTGATTGCATGTACATTTTAAATTGAAACACCCTCCAGACAATGTTTCAACATGCCAACTGTATTGTGGTACACTGAACATTCCATCAAGCTGGGTTTTCCTATCTGATCATTATTTTTCATTGCTACTTTCCAGAATGTGTACGAGGGAAAATAAACAAAGGAACCTAAGTGTGGTTAGTGCACACCTGTGCATCACATCCCACCACCACCAACTGGTGATAAAACTTTTGTGTAAACACTGACAGCAAGCAGTGCCACATGACTTGGACAGAATGAAAAATACCATGTTTAATAAGTTTTAGACAAAAAGGTCTTTCCATAATTGAAATTCTATTTATTGTTTTGGATATAGCCTCTCTTCTATCTTCTTGTCTTTTGGAATCAAAGAGAAAAGCTGCCTAGACTGCACTGATGAATGCTCAATTTTTTTGAAAATAATATACCATAAACAATAACTTTTCAAATTCGAAGGACTGTATCAGAAATTAGAGCCTTAAGTATAGATTAAAACCACACAGGCACTCAAGTATTTTACAGATGTTCCCAAGCAACTGCTTACAGAATATAAATAAGAACAAAAGTACAAAATGTTTAGACTCTATGTAACCAAAGAATACTCTTTTAGACATCACTTAGCAAGTAGTTACTGCCCTACTAATGAGCAGAAATCATTCCATAATGTTCCTTCCACTGAAAACATATTATTCATATTTTCAATGTATAATATATATTATATATCTCTGCAAATAATAATATAAAAGTTTTAATGCATTAAATGGATATAGACAAATTTTATTGGGATTAGAGACATGAATTTCAACTTTCTAGATGTAAAAACCCAATTTTAACTTCAATTTAGGTTAGATACGTGAATACCTAGACAGAAAGCAGTTGCCTTTGTTAGCCTTGGACTGTTCCAACTGTAGACGCCTGCTGGTAGCTTATAGCACAAGGGCCAAAAGCAGGCCATCTCTCAACAACAAGGCTGGCAATGGAAGACTCACAACGGGTAATGAAAGGAGAAGTCAAGTTGGCAAAGCAAATGCTAAAGTAGAGATGAGAAGTTTCTATTTGATCCAGAAAGCAACAGATAGTCAGAGACAGAGACACAAACACACACAAGGTGCAGAGATAGAAAGACAGGAAGGCAGAAACAGAGCAGTCACTCTGGACAAAATGCATGCAGGAGTCCATCTGGGAATGATCTGGTTATCATATAAAACATACCTAATAATTAAAAAACATGAACTCCCAGGGTACCCAGTGGAAAGGGAACTGGAATCTCCCAGGTATGAGGGCACAGTGTTTCAGGGGGAGAAGGTAGAACAGTATCTGGCTTTATGACCCAGAACAACATTCTCTGAATGATTTGTTCACAAAAATTGAAAACTGTGGAAAAGTGCCCAATCCATTTACCTCTGAACCTTTCTGTTTCCATCAAGGTGTCGTTTTGTTATTGCTGTTCACACCACATGTTATCTATAATTAGACCGTAAAACTGAATTTGATTTGAAAGAAAAGGCTGAGAAGTACAAAGTATCTGCTGATTCAAAATATAACCTTCAGCTATTTTTGGTACAAGGTAGCCTTAATAATCCAAAAACAAGAACAATTAAAAAAAAATTCTGCCAGTGTTTGAAACCCAAAGGTATTTAAGTTCATACAATAACCAAAATCTATAAAGTTCCAAAACTAATTCATAAAAATTTTTTTCTCATTCTTCAGCAAAACCCATCAGTATTCAATAACATTTAATTTAAAAACATAAAAATTTTGAACTCTGAAAGTTAAAGCTGGCAAACTGCTTCCAAGGAAGAAAGCGGTATTTTTAACTATTATTAAGTGACTATTCCAAATAAGTGATTAAAGTTGAGACTCATTACTATCCATGTAAATCGGAAAAAGCAAAACCCATTCAACTAGTCTAAACAACCAAAATCACAATTTACTGAACTTCCATGTTTTTCTCTGTTTCTTCTTGTCTCTGTAGTTCTCCTTTTCCCCAAGTCCTTCTTCCTATATTTCTACCTCTCTGTCTCTATCCATCCTCATTTTCACAATACTCTATTTCAGGCCCTCTCATTTTTATCCCTATATTCCTTCTCCTCCTGAAATTCTGAGTCATGCACGGTACTAGTATTAAGACTATAGATTCCTAGTGATTTTGAACTGGTAAAATAGAATACGCCCCAGGCAAAAATTCACATTTGCATTCTAGTGTTAGAAGTAGAGCTATTAAAATGCAAAAAAAGTACGAGTTAAAAAATGAATTTTAAATAGTAACTACTGAAATGCCTGTGGTGAAGATCAAGACTAAAATTGCTAATATAGCTGTGCCCTTGAAACTGAGCAAGACCCTAAGAGGCCTTGCCGATGACAAATCTTTGAGTCCCTTTGCAGAAACGAAGACCCTAGCCCAGGTGGAGGTTGCTGATTACATGTTAACACTAAGCAGATAAGACTCCAGACTGTTTGAAACCAGAAACACCACCCTGTTACCTCATCACCAACCGACAAATTTATGATTACCAAAGAGTATAGCAGTGGGGGGAGGGGTAAATTAGGAGTTTGGCATGAATAGGTAACATTAATACACATAAAACAGGTAAACAACAAGGATCTACTGTAGAGCACAGGAAACTATATTCAGTATCTTATAATAACCTATAATGGAAAAGAATCTGGAAAAGATTTTATATATATATATTTATGTATCATATGTATACATACCATATATATGTATTTATAACTAAATCATTTTGTTGTACACCTGAAATCAACACACTGTGAATTAACTCTAATTCAATTTAAAAAATTATAACTTTGTAGAAAGTCTAAGACCTGCAACGCTTGTCCCAAATCTTGCCATTAAAAACCCTTCCCTGAAACCCATTGGCGAGTTCAGGTCTACTGAGCAGTGTCTGTCCTTCTCCTTGCTTGGTGCCCTTCAATAGATGCTGTACTTTCCTTCCCCACAACTCCATGTTATGCCTTGCTACACAGCCAATGAGCAGATCCAAGTTTAATTCAGTAACACTAGTCACCAGAAATTGCTACCTCTTTAAAACCTTTAAAAAAAAAATTTTTTTTTAACCTCTGCTGAACTCGACAAGTTGCAAAATAATGATACTCCACATATAAATTAAGCCTCTGTTCGACTTCTATTTCATAAAAAATCTTGTGCACTTAGAAAGTCAATGAATGTATTAAAAATATTTTGGCCTCAATTATTTTTGAAAGTCTAATTCATACTTTTAAAGGACATTTACCCCGGAGTTATTTTTTTTGTTTCCATAGCATAATAGTTATGCCAAGGACAGACAAAATCTTTACGATATAGTCACATTAAAGTTATTAATAAATTGGAAGACTGGGATAGACATATACACACTACTATATATAAAACAGATAACAAATAAGAAGCCCCTGTATAGCACAGGGAACTCTATGCAATACTCTGTAATGGCCTACATGGGAAAAGAAGGTAGAAAAAAAGTGGATGTATGTATATGTATAACTGACTCACTTTGCTGTACAGCAGAAACTAATACAACAGTACAAATAAATTATATTTCAATTATAAAAAACTACACCTTTCCAAACTAATGTATTATTGTAAGTCAACTACACTTACATAAAGAAAAATAAAAATTAACAAAACAAACAAAAAATATGCCTTCTCAACAAATCACGTTTCCCTTAAAAGCCACTCCTTCCAACTCTATCTCATTAAGTAAGGTATTTTCCCAGCATTTAGTTCACCACGAAAAAAGAACATTCGTGCTAATAAGGGACAAGAAGCATGTTTCTTAGGGTGATGTCATGATGATATATATATGCGCAGATATAAGTTGGGTGGTGACTAGGGCCATGGTTGTGAACTAATCAGAAAGGCTGCAGAGAATGAAAGCAGCAGTGGGCCACAAGCACTCTGGACAGGAAGGGTTAACAGCTGACCCAACAGCCAGGTCAGCCTCATTCTGCTGGAGCCAAAATCTCATTGGCTTTGCTGCTACGCTGGCTGAGCCCCAGATGAAAACCAGAGGCTGGCAGAGGCACCAGTGCAGGAAGTCAGTCGTGGGGAATAGTAGAAAGCGCACTTAGCTCTTATTTCAATTTGAATTAAGACTTCAGAGGGTATGCATCTCTATGATACTCATTATTTACTAATTTTGTAAATTCTGTTTGCTTTCCTATGAACTAACCATAAAAACTCATGTAAAATAGAAATCATCTTGTGTTGTTTATAAAAAAACTGCCTGGTGAAAGAGGGATTTGAAATTATAAACAGTTTACCAATCTTCTGGAGGGGAAAGGAGTCCAAGACAAAGAAAACGCTTGAATAGGTATAAAAGAAGGAGACAGAAATGCAAGCAGTTCACAGCCTTGGTGGAAGGAAGGAAACAAGGCCCTGAGTTGTGGATCTGGGATCTGGAAAGATAATGATCATATCAACTGTCTTCATTCACAAAGATGAAGAGACCTGGCCTGGGTGGGAAACAAAGAATATACAGCTACAGATGGAGAATCCTGGGGTTAATTCACAGCAGTGTGAGGGGTCAGAATGGAGAGCAGGAAAGACAACAGTGAACTTTCTCACCAAAGTCTTTCGTTTATTTCAAGAAATGGAAGGGAAGGAGGAAAGACAAGGAGGTCCCAGAAAGCAAACTACTGCAGGAGACTGGGGTGAGGCCTCTGCTGCTGCTGCTAAGTCACTTCAGTCGTGTCCGACTCTGTGTGTCCCCATGGACAGCAGCCCACCAGGCTCCCCCATCCCTGGGACTCTCCAGGCAAGAACACTGGAGTGGGTTGCCATTTCCTTCTCCAATGCATGAAAGTGAAAAGTGAAAGTGAAGTCGCTCAGTCATGTCTGACTCTTAGCGACCCCATGGACTGCAGCCTACCAGGCTCCTCCGTCCATGGGATTTTCCAGGCAAGAGCACTGGAGTGAGGCGTCATTGCCTTCTCCTGGGGTGAGGCCTCAGGAAGATTTAAAACGATCAGTGCACACATCTGGGAGTTCAATTTCCACGAAGTGCAGCCAGCTGAACCTAAGGTAGGGGAGGGATGGGAAGCCTGCCGGCAGAGCCATCCCCTAATCTAAGGCTCTGAAAGGAAGGTGGAAGCCAGGGATGCCCTCTGATCGTTGGCAGCTCCTGTAAAACAATGGCCTACAACGGGAGTCCCCAGCCCCTGCTGGGGCCTGTCAGGAACTGGGCCACCGCGGAGGTGTGAGGGTGAGAAGCTTCACCTGCACATACAGTTGCTCACCATCTCTTGCATTACCGCCTGAGGTCCGCCTTCTGTCAGATCAACGGAGGCATTAGATTCTCCTAGTAGTGTGAACCCCTACTGTGAACCACACAGGCACGTGAGGGATCTAGGTGGTGCACTCCTTATGAGACTATAATCCCTGATGATCTGAGGGGGTTGATGCTAGTGCTAGGCAATGGCTGCAAACACAGATCATTAGCACAATATTGTAATGTACTTGAATCATCCCCAAAACATCCCACACCCCCAGTCCTTGGAAAAATTGCCTTCTAGGAAACCAGTCCCTGGTCCCAAAAAGGATGGGCACCGCTGGCCTCCGGGAAGATCCCTACTGACACACCTTCGGGGGTAGGGCGGTGCACCAGCACTCTTCCCAGGCCAGCCCTTCAAATTTCTTGTGGCAGCAAGAAAGAAGATTCTGCCTTGAACTAGAAACATAGTAACAGTGGTGTACACGTGGGAAACAAAAGCTCCACTCTTCTTTAAACAAAAGGAAAAGCACATCCACCACCAGGAGAAGAGCCAGATAAACCCAAATAACAGATGGCGCTAATCGCTAGAATGCTACACTCAAAACAAACGGGAGTAACAAGAGCAGAGACTCAGAAGCACTCAGGATAAAAGGTGCTGCAGACAGAACAGGCAGGACGCGGTGAGCCAGGGGGCAAAAAAATGGAATCCACAAAGAGAATCGGGGAGAAGAAGGGCGTGCAGGGGATGAGGGTTCTCTGATTCTTCTGACAAGAGTGTAGGTTAAAGGTTACATTTGAAACACTTTTGAAAAAACACCACCTCCATCTTTGATTCTGCTGTCTCAGCATCCACCCGCCCCTGTCAGCTCAGGAAGATGGAGAAGTTGACAGCTGGAGTCCTGGAGCCAGGCTAGCTCTGTGCACATTTGCTGCAGGACATCAGGTAAGTGACTCCACCACCACTGGCCCTGGGTTCTTTGCTTAGAAAATATAGATAATAAGAATATCCCTTTGATGTGTTTTTTTTGTGAGGACTGGGGCGGTAAGCTTCCAAAGCATTAAGCACAGAGTCCATCACTCAGGAAGTATTCAGTAAGTGTTAATGTGTCAGTTATTTTTTACTATGGTTTTCATTATTACTAAGGTAAGATTTGAGATAATAGGGCATAAACAAGCATTAAAATAAGGGGCAGGAAGAACTAAGTGGTTTTTAGCTTCTTAGAAAACAAAGAGCATAATAATCTTCACTGAAAGGAAAACCGATTTACCAGAAGTGTTAATAGTTCTTTAAGAAAAATCACATATTTAGGTCACTTCTATAAACAGAAACTTCCGTTTGCCTATGTAGTCTGATATAAACAACATATCCAAGTTTAGTATTTTAATATAGGAGCTGTGTCCCTGATGAAAATGATATACCCCCTCCAAAATATCACACTATTTTGAGAAAATAGATGCTTTCTCCTTTTGGCATAGCCAACCACACACCCTCCAAGTCCATAGGCTGTGTACTCTCAGCCAAAATGCTGAGACCCATTTTAAACACTGAAAGTTTCTGCAGCTTGACAAAGCTAATAAAAAGCCTCCTGATTCTACCAACAAATTCATTAGTGAGAAAGCATGCACTTAGTATTCAAGTAACCTGATTGTTATGTAAAATTATTTTCTTAAATCTGATGCATATTTGCATGGGATGAAAGCAACATGTCATATAATTATTATAATTTTTGCAAAGTTAGATTAATTTAAAACAGTGTGATAGGGCTTCACACACATTTTGCCTCTTATAAAAGACATTAGAATACAATTAGTATGCAGTACATATACCTCAATTGGAAAAGAAAGGAATCACTGTGACCAATGGGAATGCGAGTCCCTATTAACAGGCAGACACAGCAGCGGGGCTAATGTGTTGGCATCTCATTTTGGATTTAATTATTGAAATAACATCTCATTTGCTTCAAGGTATTACAATTATCTCCTGTTTTAAATTGAAAAGTATTTCAGAATGAATGCGATTAATGAAGCAAAGGGTTCAAAATGTTCAGAGCAGTGAGCTTTAAAGCAGAACCACCTACATTTTAAACAAATCCCCACTCAAGGAGTGCCTGAGAAATGCATTTCCTTTCATTCCAGCCGCAGTGTATGTGCCCCTGAGTGAGGCAGAACAGTTTTTTCTTGCTGCTATTAAGTAAAAAAATTAGGTACAGATTGATAATAGGCACTGATATGAGCCAAGATCTTTTAAAAAAAAGCTCACTTTCAGAAGTTAACACACCAGTTATGAAACATTTGCTTAATTTTTTGTAAGATAAAACTATTTTAAAAATGAGAACAAGTGAAGCTTCAAATCTGACATTTATCAAGAGTCAGCCATTATCTTTTCTTTAGTTACTCTTGAAATAATTCAAAATATTTTTTAAAATATTCAGCACAGGTGTCAGTGGTTAAGATCTTTCAAAAGTCAGAACTCTTTCATTAGAAGTATCTTTAGTTTTTGTATTTTAAAAACTCACTGGGAGATGTTCCAGACTTCTGCTAATTTTACGGACTGTACGTGTCCATGAACGGAGCCCTTCAGAAATGTTGGTGGAATGTTTTTCTCTTAGGTGTGCACAACAGGCTAGTGCTCTTGAGGCAGGCTGGGACCGGGGACTGGGGATACTGCAGTGCTCTACCTGGACAAATGTCTCCTGAGTCCACAGAACACAAAGAAACTAAAAGGGACTAAAAATAACTGTGCGCTTGTGCAGTCCCGGCAAATTATGGGCAACAAGATACAAAATAGTCCAAAAAGAAAAAAATCCGTCACTTCTGAAAAGCGGGGACAGAATCAGGGTATTGGGAGCGAAAGCAGGATACTATGCATTTGGCCCTGCACTCACCACTGACCCCTGGAAACACTCCTACCCTCACCCTATAAGGAACCCACTCACCTCACCCTGGGGTGAAGGCAAGGGAACCTGCTACTCATTTTTACTGCCCTTCTGCTGGGTGGCTCAGATGGTAAAGAATCCACTTGCAATGCCGGAGGCCTGGGTTCAATCCCTGGGTTGGGAGGATACCCTGGAACATGGAATGGCTACCCACTCCAGTATTCTTGCCTGGAGAATTCCATGGACAGAGGAGCCAGGGGGCTACAGTCCTTGGGATAGCAAAGAGTCAGACACGACTGAGTGACTTTCACTCACTGCTGCAGCAGGGGTCCCAATAAAAGCTTGCTTGAATTTCTTGTCTGGCCACTTAGCAACTTCTACTGACTGGGTGTTATCACTCTGACCAGGGTGCAAGTGGGGCTGGGGGTGGGGGTCAGAATAATTTCTTACAGATTGTAATATTGCTAGAATTCCTCCTAAAACTAACTCACCCAACTTTATTCTCCCATTTATTAGTTAATACAATTATAATGACATGATAAATTTATTTGGAATAAGAACAAAGGTTATTTCTTAATAATTATAATTACTTACATGAAATTATATTTTAATCTTTAGCCTATTTTACTGGATTATATTAATTGAACATGTAAACTAGAAACAACTGATATAAGGGTAAATATAAACTCATTTTCAGAGTGTAGTTTTTTATAATAATAAATTATATATACCTGAATATCATCTCTTATAAACATACACACACATATACATACATATACACATGTATGCATAAATACACAAATGATTTTACTTCACATTAACAGAAAAATATTTAACCAAAGGAGTTTCTTAAGGCATTTAGATATACAATACAGATGCAATGCTAGGAAGAAAAATATCTACAGAGCACAATTAATCCAAAAAGATGTAATTTAAACTCTATTTCAGCTTTGTTTCAAGGCTAATGTCAATATAATCCATCAGATGATCAGTTCAAATAGCCTATATAGAAACAAAAAGAGACCTTTATTTGTTTACAGTTATTGTCAGCAAAATCCTTTATTCAAAACAAGCTTAATTATAACTGAATTACTTATGGGTGGATCTATAACAACATGTATGCATTAAAATAATTACATATCTGTGGAATAATAATAATATCAAATAAATATTTATTACATCCCAGGACTTGTCCTCAGAACTTGTATATCTTATCTTATTCCATGACAAACAACATTGTTACCCGTATTTTCAAAGATGTGGAAATAAGCCCACAGAGATGTTAAGTAACTTGCTGAAGGTCACAGAGGTAGTAAGTGGCAGATCCAGGATGTGAACACCCCGAGCCTGGCTCAGAGCACCATCCAAAAGCCCCAGCCACACAGACACACAGACAGACATCTATTCTGTACACACACAGAGCCCCTGCCTTGTTCACAATCAGCATCTCTTTCTCATGGGCTAGGTAAAGCAAAAGTTTAAATTCACCAAATTAAATTGTTTTTCTGCGTACACCACACTGCCGTATCTTTAACTTCAGCCCATTCTTGATATTTTTGAAGTATGTGGTAACTCTCCAATCAGGGGAAAGTTCAAAGTTTAGAAGCTCAGAGATTCAAAATATGCCTATGCTCAGAACACCAAGAACTAGGAAATTATAGTGACTTATGCTAAGTGAGAGTTGGACTATAAAGCTGAGCACCAGAGAATTGATGCTTTTGAACTGTGGTGTTGGAGAAGACCCTTGAGAGTCCCTTGGACTGCAAGGAGATCCAACCAGTCCATCCTAAAGCAGATCAGTCCTGGGTGTTCATTGGAAGGACTGATGTTGAAGCTGAAACTCCAATACTTTGGCTACCTGATGCAAAGAGCTGACTCATTTGAAAAGACCCTGATGCTGGTAAAGACTGAAGGCAGGAGGAGAAGGGGACGACAGAGGATGAAATGGCTGGATAGCATCACCGACTCAATGGACATGGGTTTGGGTGAACTCTGGGAGTTGGTAATGGACAGGGAGGCCTGGCGTGCTGCAGTCCATGGGGTCGCAAAGATTCGGACATGACTGAGAGACTGAACTGAACTGATGCTAAGTGTCTTATATACTTTCTTTCTTTCAACCTTGCAATTACAAATTAGGTCTTACTGTTCACATTTTATTGACAAGAAAATAGCTTTCAAGGCAATAAAAAGGCAGCCTTCAGAATGGGAGAAAATAATAGCAAATGAAGCAACTGACAAACAACTAATCTCAAAAATATACAAGCAACTCCTACAGCTCAACTCCAGAAAAATAAACGACCCAATCAAAAAATAGGCCAAAGAACTAAATAGACATTTCTCCAAAGAAGACATACAGATGGCTAACAAACACATGAAAAGATGCTCAACATCACTCATTATCAGAGAAATGCAAATCAAAACCACTATGAGGTACCATTTCACACCAGTCAGAATGGCTGCGATCCAAAAGTCTACAAATAATAAATGCTGGAGAGGGTGTGGAGAAAAGGGAACCCTCTTACACTGTTGGTGGGAATGCAAACTAGTACAGCCACTATGGAGAACAGTGTGGAGATTCCTTAAAAAACTGGAAATAGAACTGCCTTATGATCCAGCAACCCCACTGCTGGGCATACACACTGAGGAAACCAGAAGGGAAAGAGACACGTGTACCCCAATATTCATCGCAGCACTGTTTATAATAGCCAGGACATGGAAGCAACCTAGATGTCCATCAGCAGATGAATGGATAAGAAAGCTGTGGTACATATACACAATGAAGTATTACTCAGCCATTCAAAAGAATACATTTGAATCAGTTCTGATGAGGTGGATAAAACTGGAGCCTATTATACAAAGTGAAGTAAGCCAGAAGGAAAAACATAAATACAGTATACTAACGCATGTATATGGAATTTAGGAAGATGGTAACAATAACCCGGTGTACGAGACATCAAAAGAGACACTGATGTATAGAACAGTCTTATGGACTCTGTGGGAGAGGGAGAGGGTGGGAAGATTTGGGAGAATGGCATTGAAACATGTAAAATATCATGCAAGAAACGAGTTGCCAGTCCAGGTTCGATACACGATACTGGATGCTTGGGGCTAGTGCACTGGGACGACCCAGAGGGATGGTATGGGGAGGGAGGAGGGTTCAGGATGGGGAACACATGTATACCTGTGGTGGATTCATTTTGATATTTGGCAAAACTAATAAAATTATGTAAAGTTTAAAAATAAAATAAAGTTAAAAAAAAAAAAAACAATCTGTCTAAAGGCATCAGCCAGTCAGAGTATGCCTGATCTGTCACCACAAACCTCTCCAGTCTCCTGTGTCCTCCTCTCCTTGGCTTTCACTCCAGAGAATGACCTCTATGCCTGGGCTTCCTCGCTGCCTGGCCTCCTGTTGGGTTGGCCAACTAGGGTTATCTACTCTCCACTCCCCAATCTCCCATCCTTACTGGGCCAGAATTCTGGCAGTGGTTGCCTCCTGTAAGCCCCAGCTTCCTGCAAGGACCTTCCCTCTGCCTCTCAGGTCTGCAGATGGTAACAGCTTCCCTTCGGCCAGATGCCTCCAAAACCTCAACTAGACCTCGACTTTTAGACTTTCACATCCATGTCTGTGTTGTCCATTGTAGCAAAGATTCTGCTAAGTCACTTTACGGAGAATTTCCCATCCTCAGTATCTGATCACCTCGATATCTGACCAAGTTCCTCATCCTTAGATCCCCTAGGTGATACCTGAGCACTCAAGCCCACCTTCAGGAAAAATCTTGTTGGGTCAGTTGAGCCAAACATTCCCCTTCCTCCACTTAGTAATATTACATCAACTGACCCCACCCTGGTCAATAAATCCCCATTGTCCATGCTGCATTCAGAGTTAAATCCAGCTTTGTTCTGAGGACCCTCTTCCTCTATTTCAACAGTTCCTGAATAAAAGCTGGTTTTGCTGCCATAAGTATTGTCCAGTTTTTTTCCCTTTTAATACTAGTTTAGTCCCTGAGTGAGCACTTCCCATCTCAGGTTGGTCAACTCAACCCTTTCCACCTCTAAATGACCCCTTCCTTAAACTTTCTTCCATGAAAAATTCACGTATGCATCTGCTTCCTGGAAGACTCAGAGAGACATAGAGTCATATACCCAGACTCCACCATGGCTCTTCAAATAAACACACACGTTATGGAGAAAGAAAGAGGAAGACCCTGATACTAGTTTTCTCTCTTTCGAGACCACTGCAATGCTGCTTGACATCAAAATGACCCTGGAGAAGAGGGAGGCTTCAGAGGGTAAGTCAGCCCTCTGAAACACGAGAGGGCATTCCAAGTCACTTGAGCACTTACTGTGTTCAGAGGGCTGGAAACAGTGACCAATGAGCCATGCATAAAACAATACCTGCCCAAATCAGGCTTAGGTTCTAGTGCAGAAAATACAGGAGTCAACATGGTAGTAAGCACTACAGGGTGCTTACTTGGGAGAAAAAAAAAAAAAAAAAACATAGATGAGCCACGGTTTCCTTCAAGGACAAGGAGACAGACCAAGAAAAAGTGACTCTAAGCTGGTACCACAGAACAAAGCAAGCACATTCCAGATAAAGGGAGCCAGAGATCCATGATCTGGTCCAGCCATAACATTTCAAAAATATAGCCCAGTAACTATTTTTAAATGTATTTGTGATCTCAAAAATAATTTCCAGTACTGATAAATACATGTAAAAGATATTCTGTGATATCATTAAATTACTAAGAAGATGTTACAACTTTCAGTGACTGGTTTTTATTTTTTTCATTTAAATTCAAGACAAAAGTATACTTCTTGTTACGAGTATAGGATTTTATTTTTTAATGGAATTTAAAACTTTCACTTTTAAAAGGAGCCCTTTGCCACAAAGGGAGGCTTCTACATGGCAAAATATTTTTACCAAATCAAAGCATAAATATATACAGTTGAGGACTGTCAATTAACTGAACATTCTGAGACTTTGGTTGTTTGCTTCTTTGTTATCTCAAGCAAACCTATATACTCTGCTTCTCTATTTGGACTGCCCTTGAAGAGAAAGAATTTTGATTCTCATGAATTTAGCCAAGATGCAAAAATGTCAGATCATTGTGAGATGGGTCTATAAACTGTGACCTCAATAGACTTATATAATCTAAAAATTATTGATGGAAATATTTTCTAAAAAGAGTGAAAAGCTTTAAAGTAGGTGAATTCAAATTTGGTTCTGTTAAAAATAGCTGCTTCGTAGAGCATGCTGTTCTCATCTTAACTTTTAATGAACTCTTGAAAGCTCACTTGAGAATGATAATCAGGTTAACATTATTCTCTAAATGCCCCAAATTTAAAAACAGAGCAAAATTTTTACAACAACAAAGATATATGATACATGAGGTTAATAAGCCTTGATACTTGATGCCATACTTACCTCAGTATTCCAGGGGTATATTTCTTATATTTTATTTAAAAAAAAATTTGGGACTACCTGTAAATTAAATGCAGACAAACAGAAAACAGTATGGCGAGTCCTCAAAAAATTAAACAGAACTACAATTTCCCTCTAATTTTTAAACTCTCTGTAGTGTGTGCTCATCACCTTCATTTTTATATCTTAATTTTTTCTGACTATAAAACTAATACATTGTAAAATGTACCACATGCATATTATAAAATATTTCAAGAATTCAAGCAACTATAAAACATTTCATTTAGAAGACTGAGGACTGGTATTTTAAAACTTAAAAAAAAAAAAAAAAAACAAAGCTACCTTACGATCCAGCAATACCACTTCTGGGTATATAACCAAATGGGATGAAAACAGGTTAGTGAAAAGATATTTGTACTTCCATGTTCATGCAGCATCATTCACAACAGTCAAACATGGAAACAACCCAAGTGTCCACCAGCAGATGAATGGATAAAAAGGTCCTCAGTTATAGCCATAATTGCTCTGAGAAATTATGTGAAATGAATAATAATGTTAATTTCTTACATTTCAATTATGAATCTGGCCTTGATGAATATATGATGATGCTCCCAAAATTTCAAAGTTACAGTTATTTGAAGTCCTACAAAACAGTGGTAGTGTATAAAAAAGACTGTTTAAATTGTATTTAAGCATGCTTTTCTTATTAACTTTTAGCTAATTAGGGGCATTACTGGTGACTTAGTACAGAATTCGCCTGCCACGCAGGACACCTGGGTTCAATCCCTGGGTCGGGAAGACTCCCTGGAGAAGGGAATAGTGACCCACTCCAGTATTCTTGCCTGGAGAGTCCCATGGGCAGAGGAGCCTAGTGGGCTACAGTCCATGGGGTTGCAAAGAGTTGGACATGACTAAGTGACTAACACTTTTGCTTTTCTTCCAGGAGAACAAAATATTGATTATGAACCATAAATCATTGATTCTGAGTGTCAAAACTGAACTTGTTTGGAATCTACAAAATTTGACTTTTTTCTAGAATTTTATCATGAACTTTTCAAACATACAGCAAATTTGAAAGATTTTTCTAGTAAACAGCTGCAGCTGTACCTTAACTCTACCATTACTATACTTGTTTTATTAATATCACGCCCTATCAATCTTTCCCAACAACTATCAAACCATATCATTTTTATGCCTTTTAAAATAAACTGAAAATATCATATTATAAACATAATGGTTTATTGTGTGTGTGTATATATGCTTAGTTGTGTCTGACTCTTTGCCATCCGGTGGACTAGCCTATCAGATTCCTCTGTCCATGGGATTTTCTAGGCAAGAATACTGGAATGGGTTGCCATTTCCTTCTCCAGGGGATCTTCCCTACCCAGGGATTATAACTGCATCTCCTGCATTGGCAGGTGGGTTCTTTACCACTGAAACACCTAGAAATCCCCACTAATGACTTTTTTACATTTATTCAATTCTTTGAATTAATTTTAAAATCCAGGTGTTACTATAAGGCACTTTCAATAATACTGCTACAAGTTCAACTTTACATATTTTTAAAAAATCATCTATTCTAAGTACTCTGTGAAATAATGGTCAAAAGGACACAAATGGTATGCCAGTTCTAACTACACATAAATGTACCCAGAATTCTTACATATTTTATATTTCAGCCAAGTGCATCAGACAATTTCCAAAACAGAAACACTGTTAGGAAAACAGAAACCACTCTAAGTGGTTCCAAAAGACGAAAATATTAACATGAGAAATTTATGATATTAATACTTTTACCTTGGCTGATGAGCTAGAGTCTCTCAGCTTCATACACATTAATGGGTTGGAAATATTAAAGGACTCTTAACACTGAACTCTAAAGAAGCTCATCAGTGTTCCCTTTTGGCCCTCAGGTCCCTCCCTAGCCCATTCCTGTGCTAGGCTGGGTTGTGGGGGGAAGTGGTGGAAGGACTGAGTATCCCCACAACAGGCTGCCTCTCAACAAGCAATTCTTTAAGGAGTTTAAAAATAATTGGATGAATCAAGTAAATGTACTCAAATACTTATATATAAAGTACACTGTGCAGATTGAAAGACAACTTACAGCTGCTTACAAACCAGAATCAATCCTCCCCAGCCTCTTTCATTTCTTCCAGTTTGGAACAAAATTAATACAAACTAAAAACCTGGGCTGGATGGCATCACCCAGTCAATGGACAAGAGTTTGGGTGAACTCTGGGAGTTGGTGATGGACAGGGAGGCCTGGCGTGCTGCAATTCACGGGGTCGCAAAGAGTCGGACACGACTGAGCAACTGAACTGAACTGAAAAACCTCAAGTGTGTAGGAACACCATCTCTATCTTTAAAGAGTGACTAGGACAACGGATGAAAGTGGAACAGGTGAATTTTCCTGGTGTCATGTGTCTGTGGCATTTGATCTGGGAAACTTATGATTTCCCTTTTTTTTTTTTAGGCAGAACAATAATGAACAGCCAATTTAAGTGGCTTTTACAGCACAGGAAAAAAATGAGTTGCCAATCAAGAACTCAGAACCAAGATGTGGTTAAAAGAGAGAGAAAAGTGAAAGTGAAAGTCGCTCAGTCATGTTGGACACTTTGCAACACCATGGACCGTACTGGAATTCCAGTCCATGGCATTCTCCAGGACAGAAAACTGGAGTGGGTAGCCTCTTCCCTTCACCAAGGTATCTTCCCAACCCAGGGATCAAACCCAGGTCTGCCACATTGCAGGCAGATTAGCGGAGCCACAAGGGAAGCCCCTCCCAAGCCATAATTTACATAAATAGATACATCAGTCTAAAATTAGCCTGAAGTGTCTGCAAATTGTACAGCATTAATTCAAAGAATAAGTTTCCCCAGCTGTATTAAAGAGGGAAGAGCTTGTGTCCATTCATATTATGGAACTCGATTCTTCAGTATTTGTGGTCCAAAATACAGTGTGTAAGGAAATTATTTCATTATAGGTAAATCTTTTCTTTTAAAACAATATTGTTAATATTCATTTGTTCTTCTGGAGGGAAAAAAACTACAGAATAGTTAGAGATTTCTACGTTGAACTGCACTAGACAGGCATAAAAATCACCTGGGAAGCTTAGCACAAACTATATATGTGCCCAGATATACTCCTATGCCTGTGTCCGTCTTGCTGCTTTGTTTTACCAGAGTCACGAAGGCTGATCACATCATCGTATCCTCCATGGACCTTTCCCTAATCCACAGACTGGAATAAATACCAATGCTATTTGCTTTCCTACCAGCCTCTCTCTCCAGCACACTTTTATGCCATTATTAATAACCACATTCTCTCTATATTACCGGTTTAATGCCCCTGTGGCCATTGCTAACCCTCAGAAAGGTAAAATGTTGAGCTATGTCTATCTCATGCTATGATGTTCAATATCATTGAAATAAACAGGAAGATTGAAAAAATAAAATAACAAATGATCTAAGATGATTAAACAAAATAGAATGATTAATAAGACAATCTTATCTATGAATCAGAGTTTTCTATTTCTTGTGAAAAATTTAAGTCACCATGGTATAAATGAACTTTTTTACAATTGGTCTTTTCTCATTAATAGCAATTCTTTGTATTATAATCTACCACATTCTTAAAGGATTAATGTCCCATTTCAACTTTGTATACGACTAGGTTTTTCTGTTTTGTTGACCTCTCCAGTATTTCTCACCTCCAATCACATAAAAGCTTTAAGTTCAAAACTGTTCTACACTGGAAGGCAATTCAGTAAAATTAAAATATAATTAGTTTTCCACTGGTTAGTTATAAACACAACACAATTATAATTATGTCATCATTATAATATTATACTATAATTTAAGTGTAATAGCTATAACAACTTGCACTTAGTAATCTATATATATGTATGTGTGTGTGAATCTATATACCCATTTGACCTTTATAATAACCTTAAACAGTAGGTATTATTCCAATTTTACAGATGAAGAGACTCAAGTTTACTTTACAAACAACATCCACAATATTATCTGAATATTAATTGGTGTAGCCACAACTCAACCTCAAGTTCCTCTGATTACACATTACATGAACTTGAAAACATTCAACAGCAAAGAAGAGTAACATGTCTGGGAATCAGGGCAATATGGAAAATGATGAAAGTGTCTGTTAAACAAATAGCTAGGTCAGTCCACTAGGATGATTGGAATTATTAATAAAATAACCAGTATCTTTTATTAGAATGGCCAAAATGCAGAACAGTGACGCCACCAAATGCTAGTGAGGAATGGAGCAACAGGAACTCTCACTCATTACTGGTGGGACTGCAAATGGTATCGCCACAGTGAAGAGCACTTTGGCAGCTCCTTAAAAACCTAAATATAGTCCCACCACACTGTCCAATAATCCTACTCCTTGGTGTTTACCCAAAGGAGCTGAAATTTTGAGCCAATCCAAAAACCTGCACACAGATATTTATAGCAGATTCATTCTTAATTGCCAAAGCTTGGAAGCACCCAAGATGTCCTCCAGTAGATAAACAGATAAACAAAGTGTGGTCCATCCAGACACTGGGATATTATTCAGGGCTAAAAAGCAATGAGGGCTGCACTGGTGGCTCAGCGGTAAAGAATCCGCCTGCAGAGCACGAGACATGCGTTCAATCCCTGAGTCGGGAAGATCCCCTGAGAAGAAACTGGCAACCCACTCCAGTATTCCTGCCTGGGAAATCCCATGGACAGAGGCTCCTGGCAGGCTATAGTCAGTGGGATCACAAAAGAGTCGGACATGACTTAGCAACTAAACAATAACAATGACAAAAAGAAATGAGACATAAAACAAACTTAAATGCATACTAAGAGAAAGAAGCTAATCAGAAAAGGCTATATGCTCTATAATCCCAATTATATGACACCTAGAAAGGGAAAAACTATGAAGACAGTACAAAAAAAAAAAACAACAATGTCCAGGGCTGGTCAGGGAAGACTTGAACAGACGAAGTACAGAGGATTATTAGGGCAGTAAAAATAATTGCCATGATACAATAATAATGGATACTTGTCATTACACATTTGTCTAAGCAAAAAATGTACGACACCATGAGTGAACTGTAATCTAAACTATGGACTTTGGGTGAACATGATGCATCAAAGTAGGTTCACCAGTTTTAACAAATGTGCCCCTCTGGTGTGGGATACTCATAAAGGGGGTTATGCCCCTGAGGGCAGTAGAAATGTAGGAAATTTCCATGTCTCTCTCTCAGAGGCATAACCCCCTTTATGAATATCCCACACCAGAGGGGCACATTTGTTACAAATTGTTGTAAATCTAAAACTGCTCTAAAAATAAAAGTCTTAAGAAATAATAATAATTTTAAAAACCCACAGATGGGTCAACAACAAAGAATGTTATTATGAGGGACTGAGCCTCCTAAAATTAAGATAAATGAGAGGAAAAAAAGAAAACCAGCATAGAAGGGCATTTCATGTGTTTTAAGAGCACAAATAATGTAACTAAACACCATTTTGCATGCTTAAAGAGAAAAACTTGGTCATTTAACACCTGAATTAATATAAGTAAGAATATCAATTGCAGATGACAAAAAGCAGATTTTATGTAAAATCTTTTAACTTTAAAAATAACAGAGTCCTTACTTTCAGAGGTCCATTCTGAAATAAACCATGAAACAACTGGTTAATTAAAATGAAACAGCAATTTTATGAAATTTACCTGTGTCAACATAAATGTAAAAATGATGTCCCACCAAAAATAATAGTATTAATTTTTAGGTTTAAGTACTGAAAGCTGTATTCTTCTTAACATAAAATCATGGTTGGACATTTTGATCTCAGGCTTGATCCATCCCATGCTCAGTCCCTCAGAGTGTATCTTCATAGGATTCTTTACATCATCTGAAGCCTTTTTATTATTCTCCCACTGACTAAGCTGACAGGTGATAATTCTCCAAAATAAGAAGCACCATACTATGATGGCACCGATTTACAGGAGAATGAGCTGTCCTTTAATTATTCAAAACAATCTGGGGTTTTCTAGACTTACTTTAAAGCTCAAGTACAGTTAACTACATTTTGGCTAAATGTGCTTTATATGAATCTTCTATAATGTACAAACAAATGGCTAATTTTCTCAACAAAGGGACTATACACTTTATGATCTCTAAAACTGTTTAATGTTCAACTCTTTGGAGCCAGATTGGAAATTATCCCTTAATTACTTATAATCATTAGGACTAAAATTACATGTTTATGATTCAGAATTTTTCATGTAACGTGAAACATTTGACTCTCAACATTTTAAACATTTTAAAATGAAGCTCAGATCTGCTTTTTGTCACAACAATAAGATATCAAATTCCAGGAGCTTCTTTATCCTGTTTCATTAATTCAGTTGTGGTTTGTGCTTTACTTTTAAATGAGGTGAAAAAAATTTCATAACTTTCACTTTTAGATTTTCTCTTTTTTTAGGATATAAAAGTGACAAAAGTCAATCTTCAAAATATAGCAAAGTATAAAATATTTCAAACCACAAATTCAGAGATTGCATTATTAATATCATTGTATATGTCCTTTTTCTAATGCAGGAAAAACTATTTACTTTTAATTTCAAAAACAGACAGCTTATTTCACAGTGACACAATAATTTGTGGAAAAAAGAAAAAAAAAATGCTTTCCCTAAAGAGAAAATGATAAATTTTAGCAGTTCCCTTTGAGTATTGGTTGCTCAAAAAGTTCATTCAGGTTTTTCCATACATTGTTGCAGAACCCAACATTAAGACTCAAGCTTGGCTAATTCAGATCATGACAGGTTACTATCAACCACTGACAACAGAATTTCAGAGAAGTTCTACCCAGGTAGGAAGACGAAGAGAAAGCCACCAGAGGAGAAGAGGAGATTTAGATAAACAGACCCCATCAACTGACCACCACTTTGACCTCAGCCAGATATCGTAGGGGCTGAGAGAAGCCACAACAGGAATTCCAGAGGTGTAGATGCCAAGAACACCTGAGCCAGCGGCTCCTTCTCCCACCGCATTTAATGTGCTACAGGCTGTTTTTTGCTTCTATAGGATCCAAAACTCTGGGAAATGATGCAGAGACTATTTGGACTCTCAGAGATCTTCACCGATGCTGACCAAGACACCAGCAGTCTGATCCCCTCAGACTAGCAGAGGTGACCAACAGTGAGAGCCACCAAGAACAGACTGGGAGTCCCAGCTGCTGTGGACTTTGGCAGTGGGGGGTAAGCCGTGCCCAGACACCAGACCTCTCCAGTCCCAGTGTCTAGGAGACCAAGAGACACAGAGATTGCATGCAATCCAGGGGACCCGTTCCCAACCCGAGGACACCTATCTGTAGGCTTTCTTTCACATCCTGAAACCTTCTTAGAAAATAAAGGAAAGGAGTCTCATGAACGATGGGGAATTCAGTCAGAAGAGATCTTTCCCTGAAAGTTTAGGTTTGTTCCCATCTGCTCCCCTTCCCAGCCGCCTGCACCCATCAGTGACAGAGGAGCACAAGGAGTGACTATCTACTGAGAGACAGAGACAAGGTTTTCTTGCAAAAGCAGTCTCAGCCGCAATGAGTCAAATTCACATCTGACACGCCATATAGCACGTCCCAGACATGATTTTAGGACTGCAAGATATTTAGGAATCTAGTCATTTCTTTAAAAGCTATGTCATTTCTCCACATTCCAGCAGTTACCTGTGCTAGACACTGGCCACATGTGGCAATTTACCTGTAAATTAAAACCAAGCAGAATTAAAACTTCAGTTTCTGAGTCACACTGGGCACACTTCAAGCGACCAACAGGCACACGTAGCCAGGGGCTGCCATACTGGATGGCTCAGATAGAGGATCATCAGAGCACATCGAATGGACAGCACCATGACAGACTATGAAATTAAAAGACGCTTACTCCTTGGAAGGAAAGTTATGACCAACCTCGATGGCATATTAAAAAGCAGAGACATTACTTTGCCAACAAAGGTCTGTCTAGTCAAGGCTATGGTTTTCCCAGTGGTCATGTATGAACTATAAAGAAACCTGAGTGCAGAAGAATTGATGCTTTTGAACTACGGTGTTGGAGAAGACTCTTGAGAGTCCCTTGGACTGCAGGGAGATCCAACCAGTCCATCCTAAAGGAGATCAGTCCTGGGTGTTCTTTGGAAGGACTGATGCTGAAGCTGAAACTCTAGTACTTTGGCCACCTGATGTGAAGAGCTGACTCATTTGAAAAGACCCTGATGCTGGGAAAGATTGAGGGTGGGAGGAGGAGCGGATGACAGAGGATGAGATGGTTGAGTCGGATGGCATCACCGACTCAAGGGACATGAGTTTGGGTAAACTCTGGGAGTTGGTGATGGACAGGGAGGTCTGGAGTCCTGCAGTCCACGAGGTTGCAGAGTCAGACATGACTGAGTGACTGAACTGAACTGAACAACAGACTATACTATGCCTGCTGCCTGATAACAGGAGATGGAAAATAACCCAACATAGAAAACAAGTATTCCTGATTTTAATTTTTGAAAGTTTAAACACATGGGCACATAGAAGTCCCAGATGTACCCACAACATTGAGGAGAAGAGAGTTTAACAAGACTGATGCATTCTCTAAAGGCAGAAACCATGGTCTGGAGAGGAAGAAGTTTCCAATTCAGGGATCCAGGGATGCAGCGGAAGTAGGCAATTGCCGGGATTTTGAAAAGCACAAAGGCTGTACTTCCTTTCCCTGATGTAGCTTGGGAGCAGTCAAATGACTGCCAACTATGAAAAGGGAGAGGGCACCAGACCTGAAGAGGCTGATCTGACACAAACACAGCATGTCCCTGAGGTTATCTATGGGAAACATAATCGAGGGCCATATGGCGTGACGGCCATCTCAGCAGACCTCTGTGTGCGCAGGCAGAGGACCAAAAACAAGACGGATAAGCCCCCACACACATCTTCCCTCCACCCCACTTCCATAACAATATCTTAACACCATTTACCTCAAACTTGGATAAATCTCAGGGAGCTGAGAGGCAAGGGCTGGATCAAAAAGTCACTGAAGTTGGGTTTCTGCCATTCTAATTGATGGTGATTCCAAATGGGTCTATATGTCTTACCACCCAAGTTGAGAAATGATACTCATACCCTTCATACTTCCTTACAAATAGGATTTAATACGTCAATTCACCAGGCCCCTGGCATTATGCCTTGTCCAAAAAAAAAAAAAGGCCATTTTGTCAACAGTGCCAAATTCACAAATGATACTTTTGAATGCTTTCCAAATTTGGGGGTAGGTGCCATGTGTTCTTGGTGATTAATGTGCATCTAATTTGTCGATTAGTATAGAACATCCAGTCCTGCTGATATCATAAGTTCAGGATGGAAAAAAAATTATTTTAGCAGTTCACAGGCACAAATATACATGAAAATAAAAAAACCAATATACATAATTGGAAAAAACACTAAAGAATAGAGGGTATCATGCATTACTTAATTTTAATCAAATCCAAAACTGTTCCTAAGGAATCAGGAGTGACTGTGCTATGTTCTAGTTAACTGATTAATATTATAAAATATGGAAGATTCTAGCACTGTCTTTTCAATAATTTCTTAAATGTTGAAGACTATCCGTAAAATACTGCAATGTTCTTCTCATGAGACTCATGACATACAGGGTATGTTTCAATAGATGGCCAAATCCCAAGCCTGGTAATTCATTTCATTTACTCTCTCTGTTACACAATTCATTTTCATAAGCTGAAGCCCTAGAGTTGGAATTATAGGGACATATGAGGAAAAATGCGGTCAATGAACTATATCACCCATTAAACTCACAACAGAGTGGAGATTTTTATTAAGAAAAATCTGATCTACAGCAATTTCCCACTATTATTTCCTTCCTTAAACTCAGTTACCTTTAAAATTGAACATGCTGTCTGTTTGCAGCTTCTGAATTTCCTTGAATTGATTCCATGAAGCTGAGCAGTCACAGAACCAACCAACAGCTTTTTTTTTTCTGTATGTGGTTTTAGATATGTCATCTCAAGAGCCCTTTTGAAAACATTATTTCATTGTTGACATTTTTAGGGAGGGAACGCTCTCTGGACGAGTAGCATCCACTTTCATTTCGCTTTACAGCCCCCTTTGCAGTAAGGAAAATCATTTTCTAAAATCTCAAAGGAGGAATGAGAGTGAAAAGGCAAACTTTTTAAAACAATGATATTGAGTTTCAAAATTCTGTCAATTTCAAATTCTAGTAACACATAGAGCAATGAAATGTCTGATAAATTCCAACAGATATATTGGTCTCAAAAAACCATCGCAAAATATCCCTAAGGTTTCACTTGCTAGTTTGATTTCAACATTAGTTAAGGATCATTGCTGATGAATGTGTATTTCATGGGCTTTTGGGTAGCTACGGCACAACTTTAACCTCTGGCATATTTCAGGTATTTTCTAACCAGAAATGGTATAACATCTGGAACATTTCAATGTAGTTCCTAACTTCTTTAAAAAAAAAAAAAAAGCACTTGAGAAGTTTAGTAGCATAAACAGCATTTGAGAAGCATGGATCACATTTTTTCAATATCCAAGCTTTCAGTAGTACTCTTCTTTGCGTTTTTTTTTTTTCCCTCTGCAATTTTAAATGTGGAAGAAAGCAGATTTCATTACTCTAAACACAAAATTAACATCCTAGGGAATAATCAAAGTAGTTATTCCATATGTAAACAGCATTTTAAATGACATCAAAGTTAATGGACTCTAAAAAAAACTGATTTCAAGAGATTTTGCATAGTTACTTGAAACATTAGGAAATGTTTACCCTATTTTAAGTTTCCTAGGGAATATATTTGAAATTATTCTAGGAATAAATATTAAAATCCTCTTTCTTTCATAATTATAGTGTGGTCTAAATATTGGAATACATCATAGATTTAGTATATATGAGTGTGTACATACACAGGTGTGTAATTGTGTACATATAGCAATTTTTTGTCAATCCTCTTTATGCTATCATTTGTGCATTAAGATCTAGCTTCTTTCAGTGAATTCATTAGTATCTGTTAGAAAAAGATACTGCATTTGAAATTTGTAAGCAATCCAGATATGTATTTTAAATGAGGGCAAAATTTACTTAGATATTTATAAATTCTGGTCCTTTTAATTAAGGCCTAGGATAGTACTCACTCTCAGACATAGAAATTGGCATTTTAATAAATGCTTGCTATTAAATGCTTGCTATTATTATTTCCTGTTAACATTAGACCCTATTATAGCTCTCCATGTGCTGAAATAATCTGTAATTTAAAATATGTACTTATGAATTTATTAATGACATGAAATATGAATTTAAGAAAATTATATTAATGTCTTTCCAATGACTGCCATCATACCTAAGACTGCTGAATATGAAAGTAACAAAGAATCGATGCTTTTCAAATCCGTTACACTTGGGTGGGTGCATATTTAATACATTAAATTTAAATATACGGTCTTCAGCCTGGGAAGTCCACTAACTGAGATAGTTGGAGGTAACGAAATTTCCACCAGTGTATATAAGCTTCTGAGAGTCACAGACACATAAATTTTAAAATTTTCCCTAGAGGAAGAAAACTCAAGACACTGAATATTCATCCATCAATTGACCAAATTCAAGTTCCTTGCTCCGAGGCTCTGGAAGGTTCCTGCAGCTGTGCCTTAGGTGCCTGCAAAGTCAGCAGCTATTTTCAGAGAGAAGACAGCAAACATGATGAGAAAACCACCACAGTGACTACCACGATTCAGGCAGTATTTAAGAAAAACAGTCATGTCCTCTATACAACACATTACATTTTAAGATCCATTCAAGTATTCAACAGATACCCCTACAACTAAGATGGGCACATGATTACATCTAAACCTATGAGTATTTTAATCTACTTTGTCCTAAAGTCTACAGCAATGATAAATGAATGAAAATCAGTGAAAAGAATTTTTGGCAAATATTTATCAAGACCTTAAAAGATGTAAAATAATGTGGCATTTTTAAAGTACCTACTTGTCTAGAAAAAAATATTCTCTTCATTTCATAAAAGGATTATTGCTACTCTTTTTAATTGTTTGAATAATTTATTCCTTTCGTTAAGAAAAGTATAACCCAGAGGTGGAGATTAAGATGGTGGAACAGAAGGACGTGGAGGTTATCTTCTCCCAAAAATACTCAAAAATACATCTACGTGTGGAACAACTCTCACAGAATACCCACTGAATGCTGGCAGATCTCATACAATCAGTTCTGCAAGAAAGATCACCACGTAACCAAGTAGGATGAAAGAAAAAAGTAAAATAAAGCATAACACAGAGTGGCTTCTTTATGAAATGAATAGGAAAACAGACATAAAATAATCAAACATGGTGAAAATATTAAAGAAGGGAACTGTCATATTTGAGGTGCCCATTGTATGCTACATACCAAATAGAGTTATCAATAGTTTAATCTGTGTAAAGGTATTTATTCCTACACAAGGGAGTTCCTATCCAAGCGCATAATATTAAAGTTAGGCTTGGGGGTCAAACTCAATGTCCGAAAACCAGTCAAGTGAATCAAATTGAAGCTTTTCTAAATCAAAGATCTACATCATCCATAACCCCAAGTGAACCGATGATTTAACATTATTCAGGGGTTAGAAATGCAAACTTTTCTTCTAAGTTTTTCTGTATATTTAAAACACAAAGGAATTTTATTTTGTTTATGGAAAGCATAGCAGTGGGCACAAACATTCATTCTGATGGCAGCAAACCTATTATTATGTCACCCAAAAAGGAGTCCTTTCAAGATTTAAATTTTTAGAGGAGGAAACTTGTAGCCCCTAAATATATGTTAAGCTATGTTTCCATGCTTCAAAAACACACAAACAAAGGGGCATTATAATATCTCCAAACCTTTTGGGGACAAACCTCCCACACACACACCAGAATTGCAGTTAGCCCCACACACTGCTCCCAGCAGCTCAGTAGCACATAAAGGCTAAGATTTGTACCCTCACTAATTATTCACTTCTCAGATTGCACTATCCAGGAACTCAGGGAGGAAAGGCAAGGCCGCCTCTCCCTGGCTGAGAAGGGTGTTTCTGTCACACCCACGAAAGCCCATCCTCATCAACACACTGGACAAGGACTCAGGAGTGATCTCTAGGAAGTCGATGGTACAGGTCAGACCCTCAGTCATGTCCGACCATTTGCAATGCTGTGGACTGTAGCCCACCAGGTTCCTCTGTCCATGGAATTTTCCAGGCAAGAATACTGGAGTGGATTGCCATTTCCTCCTCCAGGGATATTCCCCACCCAGAGATCAAACATGCATCTCTAGCATCTCCTGCATTGGCAAAAGGATTCTTTACCACTGTGCCACCTGGAAAGCTGATGGTGCAGGAGCTGTAAGTATAAGCACCAGGAATGTCAAAGGACATGAGAAGAGGCCATCAAAATGCTGTCTGAAGGCTGGCGAGGATGTCAGGGGTCTGTGTTTGCACAAGGATTCATTGTGTGCTTAAAATATAATTCACCGCCCTTTGATAAATATGCATTCTTCACACAGTCAGAAAACTGTGCATAGCTGATCACATACCCTGCAACCAGCCTCCTTCAACTGGCCTGTAAATATGCTTTGGCGAAACCCCATCAGAGAGTTTGGATTTTTTGAGCAATAGGTACCCCACGGAGAAGGCAACAGCACCCCACTCCAGTACTCTTGCCTGGAAAATCCCATGGATGGAGGAGCCTGGTGGGCTGCAGTCCATGGGGTCACTAAGAGTCGGACACGACTGAGCGACTTCACTTTCACTTTTCACTTTCATGCACTGGAGAAGGAAATGGCAACCCACTCCAGTGTTCTTGTCTGGAGAATCCCAGGGATGGGGGAGCCTGGTGGGCTGCCGTCTATGGGGTCGCACAGAGTTGGACACGACTGAAACGACTTAGCAGCAGCAGCAGGTACCCCAAGCTCCTTTTCAGGTACCCTATAATAAACGCTGCACTTTCCTTCACCACAAGCCCATGTCAGTAGACTGGCTTTACTGGGCACTCTGGCAAGTGGACCCAATTTGGTTGGGTAACAATACCACCTATGAATTTTTTATATGTTTTTCTTTTAGCCCCCATCATCAAAAAAAAAAAAAAAAAAAAAGAATAGGCAACAAAATAAACCAAATAAAAACTATAACAGTTTGCTTTCTTTTTCATGGAGTTTCAATTAGTGGTGTGCATGTGTGTGTGCTCAGTTGTGTCGGACTCTTGTGTGACCCTATGGCTCCTCTGTCCATGGAATTTTCCAGGCAAGAATATGGGATTGGGTTGCTATTTCCTACACTAGGGGATCTTCCCAACTCAGGGATGGAATTCCTGCACTCACACAGGCTGATTTTTTAACTCTGGGCCACGTGGGAAGCCCCTCGATTATGGTAAAGAGAGCTTAGTTATTGGTAATATTAAAAATTCACATAGACATGTACCCAGGTAATCCAATAGTAATGTGCATTATTCGAGACTTACTTTATTGTAGGGTATTTGGTACCTATGCTGGTTAATTCTGGTTTGTCCCCCCCAACATTTCATTACCTGCCCTTCTCTGCTCTTTGTACTCAGTGAACAGCAGCATACAGGGTCCCCGACCACTGCAGCAGCCAGTCAGGGGGCAGCAACAGGAGACTGCAAGTCCGGGTTCCAGTTCTAGGTGATCCACCTTTGCCCCCTTAGGGGCCTCCGCCTCCCAAGCTCTGGGGCTAGGACTCCCATCATCGACCCTACCAGACCTGGGGTGGTTGTTGACAACTTCCCTCCGTGCTAGACTGGGCACTTTAACTTGAACCCTGACCATACCTCCCTTCCTTAAACTGCATCAGGAAAAAACTCTGAGGGTGTCTTTTGTGTCTGCACACAAAGTGATAGAAGAAAATAAGCAACAATTAAGACAATGGGAAATCATCAGTAAAAGGATTACATAATCGTGGAAAAAAGCTTGTGTTTCTGTGTTAGCTGCTAAGTCATGGCTGACTCTTTGTGACCCCATGGACTCTAGCCCACCAGACTCCTCTGTCCATGGAATTTTCCAGGCAAGAATACTAGAGTGGGTAATCATTCCTTTCTCCAGGGGATCTTCCCAACCCAGGGATCACACCCAGGTCTCCCACATTGCAGGCATATTCTTTATCATCTGAGCCACCAGGAAAACTGGAAAAAAGCTTAGACTTCAGTAATAAACTCCAATCAGGTTCTACAGTCCATTTATAAAGGTAGGTTGCAAATCTGATTTCAAACTTTCGGAGGCCAGAGAAAATTTCAGCTTTTGGGTCCCTTTCTTTGCAGGATCTTTTTTTTTTTTTTTTTTCCATTATCTTTAAATTGAAGTTTAGTTAATTTACAATATTGTGTTAGCTTCAAGTATACAGCAGCAGTGATTAGTTATGCACGTATAGTTCTTCTTCAAATTCTTTTCCATTATAGGTTATTATTAACATAAGACATTGAGTATAGTTCCTGATGCTATACAGCAATTCTCCATTGTAAATTAGGATTTTGTGACTAACATGTAATCATTACTGCCTATCTCTGGAGTAGGAAAAGACAAGCTACTCCAATATTCTCGCCTGGGAAATTTCATGAATGGAGGAATCGGGAGGGCTACAGTCCATGGGATCCCAATGGGTCAAATTTGCATAAATAAGATACTTCAGTGGCAATCAGTTAAGACCACTGTCTCTTGGTAAGACAGTCTTGCCTCTATCATACTGGGTGATAATATAATGACCACAGGCAATCTGAGATCCAGCTATGATGAAGGTAATTAAAGGATTCATTTACTTTCAGTCTTCTGGGATCTATGCACGCAGTCAGAATAATCAATATATTATCATTTCCTTCCTCAGGTAGAAATGGATTCCTGGAATCCTCCTACTGGTTACTTTCTAGGCATTGTGACACAGAGGTTTTATCACAATAAAAGCATTTCCTACCGTGCCTAGCAATGGAAGGACGTGGGTAGTGGAGGAGAAAAAAGATTTGGAATTGTACAGACCATGATATGACTTCAGTGGAAAATTATTCCAATCATCAGGCCTATAAAACTCTAAGTGGAGAATTTGGTTCTCATCAATGCCTAGTCAAAACAGAAGTTCTCTGCTATCAGCAATAAACTTGATAAACAACCATACTTACTCTCTTATGGATGGGAATTGTATGAAATAGAATTTATCATAACCCCAGGGTTTTCGGAGCACAAACCTGAAGCAGTACTACAAACAGCACGTCTGACGTTGTGCAAAGTTGCATGTTTTATTCATCTTGGCTATCAATAATAAAATACATGCTAGAGGGAAGATTGAATTAAGTTTCTATTTTTCTCAGGGGGATAAATATAAAATCAGTGTCTTATGAAGAGGAGATTAAAAATCATGCAGTCAAAAATTTTGGAAAAAGTGTTCAATCTATCTCAGTCATTTAACTTCTGAAATGATTAAAGTATTGTTCTAAATTTCATGACATTTGTGGCATTTATCAGTTTTCAAATTTGCATTTTCTTATGAATTTGTTTCCTTGTCTCAAATATTCACATTCATATCTGTAGCTTCTTAGTCTTTCTTTTAAAGAGATTTCAAAATTAATTAAGGATGCAGATGCCACAAAACCCATTTTGTTCTGTTTCTTATTTCTCCCTGCCATGGTAAAGCTAAGATTACCAATTACATTAAATTGTTCTTAATATTTTTTTTTTAATATTTATTTATCTGACTGTGTCAGGTCTTAGTCACAGCATGTGGGATCTAGTTTCCTGACCAGGGATTGAACCCAGGCCCCTCTGCATTGGGAGCTCAGAGTCTTAGCCACTGGACCACCAGGGAAGTCCCTGTTCTTAATATTAAAAATTATGTGTATTTTTGTTAAGAGGAAGTATATATTTCCTTGCATTAGTGTCTAATCCACAATGGTGCATTAATAAAGGAATACAGAATTCAGATCAGTAATAATGA